>NW_022103906.1:53851154-53857862 GCF_000313985.2 Echinops telfairi | reverse complement strand
TGGGTTCACCATATTTCCAGTTCCTATCTTTGCCAGTGTGCATCCTCCGGTCCAGTTGGATATGCAAGGCAGAATTGGGATCATGGTATTGGGGGAGTGGGGTGGGGGGAGGAAGCATTTAAGAACTAGAGGAAAATTGCACATTTCATCGTTACTACACTACACTCTGATTTGCTCCGCTCCTCCCCGCAGCCCTATAAAACTCTCTTAAACATATGAGTTTCTGTGGATTTGTTTCTCTAATGTACCCAGACTAACACAACAACCTTTAGCTCAGATGTTTCCCCAAAGTGTAGAAACTAACTGAAGAAAGTTCCAAGGATCCAAAACAGTAGTTATTTGAATCCTTCCATTTAACTTTCTATTGTTTAAGTTTTAGTTTGATTAAACACAATTCATGCAGTAAAATTTTAGATGGAAACATCCAAGATGAAATCAAATTGATAATGCTTAGAAGACCTCTTATTCTGGCAATTCACATGATCTAAAATAAAAGACAGCAGTTTTTGTTTTGTTTTTGAGTGTTTAGAGTTATTGGCCATACTACAAGATAAAATATGCATGTTTTAATTTATTTTTATTAATTTTATTTTAAAATGGATTTGAAATTATAGAATTTAAGATTGTTTTCAAAACCCTATGAAGAAAAGTGTTTATTTTAAATATATTTTCTCCCTAGGATGATTGAAACTAATGGCATAAATTAGCTTCAGATGAAACACAATAATAAAATGCAGTTGTTTTGGCAAAGAAGAGAACAATAAACGTCTTTACCAAATAAAATGGCAGTAGCATTATATACCAATCATATGTAGTGATTTTAATTTTAAAGTTTCAACTCTCTTAATTTATCATCTGTTTATATCTTAATTTATCATCTCTCATCTCCTACCTATCATGTACCTAGTTTTGTTTACACAATTCAAAATAATTTGCTGAAAAATACAAAGTGATAAAAACAAACTAAAGGATAGTTGTCAAAATAAATGAAAAATTACAGCTAAATTTGAGGATATTTTTCAAAGACAGCTAAGTAAGAATGGTCAAATAAAGGTAAATAGATTAACATGTTTTTGTCTTATTATTGAACATGATGATATAAAATGAAATTACTAATTTACAGAAAATACTAAACCATTGTGTTCAATGTATTAAAGTTATATTATTTCCCAGTAATTTACAAAACATACTATGGAGTATAAATTATTCTTTTGTGTAATTTTAACATTTATGATGCTTGTGGGTGTATGTCATTATGTTGCACATGAGTTTTAGTGCTATTATGAATTTTCTGATACTCAAATCTTTCCATTGGTGTTCCATTACACATAATAAGTATAGAATAAGACAGAAGAAAATCGATGCTCTTTGAATTATGGTGCTTGGGAATAGTATTAAAGATATCATTGTGTACCCAAAGAACCAATGGATCAGTCTTGAAAAAAAGGTACCCAGACTGCTCATTAGCAGGGAGGATAGTGAGACTTTGTCAAACCCACCTTGGACATGTTACCAAGAGGAAAACATAGTAGTTGGTAAAGTAGAAGTCAGTTAAAAAGAGGAAAACCTTCCAGGAGAATGATTGACACAGTGGCTGCAACAGTGACGTCAAACATAGTAACAATTGTGAGGAAGGTGCAGGACCAGACAATATTTTGTTGTGTTCTACAAAACGTAGCTAATAAGAGAGAAAAAAATTCAAAAAATAAGAAATATGATAAAGGTAGCTAAGGGTCAGATACGATTTAATGGCACCTCTCAAGAGCAATAGTAATCACAGTATGGTCCTAGTTGAAATACTCCATAAATATTAGTTGAGCTCTGAATATATTTATAAAGTATAATATGCAGCACCTTATCTTCTAATAAGCAAACTATTCAGTATAAATATTTCTTGTTTACATGTTACATTAACCAAAGAACAATATTTGTCAAATTGGGTTTCTATAATCTTGAGGCAAAATTTCTCAAAACATTTTAATAGAGAAACAAAACAATTTTAAATGGTTTCTTTTTGAAAGAAAGTAAATACATTCTAAGTGACTTTCAGCTTGGGGCAAAAATTACTATGATATATATAGATATCTACATCTGTATCTATTACTTTTTTATCAATACAATTTGTTAAATTACATCACTATTGTATTATTAAAAAAGCCAAGACACTCTAATATATTTTGAACATTCTCAGAAAAAAACATTTATTTCTCATGACTCCCAAAAGGATAGCTGTTTTTTGCTATGTAAGATTTTGTTTTTGCTTGTCTTTGTAAAAAATTTTGTCCTTTATATAAAATATTTATTTTATACCATTAAATTATTGTTAAATTGGTTTGTATCAGTTATATTTTGCTTTAAATAAACTTTATTCATTTGCTTTATTTTAAGGCATCTCCTTGACAGAGGCCATTGAAACATTCATTTAAGCTACCTTTGTGTCTTCCAGAAATTCCTAGAGATTCAATCCAAACCTGTGAAGACATGACATTTTAAGGATGCAATGCCAATGAGGGTAGGACGAGAAGTTGATGGGCAAAAAAAGGAATAAAAATGAAAGCACTGAATAAGCTCAGTGTTCAGTAAACGACATATTCTAAATTTATTCAGTGATTTTGGAAATACATAAAACAAATAAAAGTAATTTTTCATAAATATATCAATGTTTTATGTATGTATTATAGATGGCGCCAGAGTCTCTTTTGCCTTAAGAAATGCTGGTGCAGAAGCAAATAGGATCAAAAGCCCTGCTCCATGCACTGTGCTGCTTAGACTCACAGTAGAGCTAGTGGCTATTTACTTATATCTCTTCATCTTTTGCAGATTTAAAACTAAATATACTCAAGAAAACAATATATCTTGAGAGCCAGCCAAACAATATCTCTTGGAGCTTTTTATAGTTACATTTATTTTTATCTGTGATTAAATTTAACATAATGATTATCCTTATGTAATGATTAATCAGAATTGATCATACCGCAAGTTTCCCTTAGGAGGTACTATAGCATACTAGTCACATCGTTAATTATATTGAAAACAATGGGGAGCACTTACTTTAATATTTTAATACCTTATTTCTGAAGTGAGATTTTAAAATTAGTATGAAAATTCCATCAAAATTTAAAAACATTAACCTATAACATTTTTATGCAATTCATGTGTTTGTTGATTATATAACTATTTGCATGTAGATATAATCCAACTTTAATTAGTTTATACAAAATGGGATTTTCAGCATATGATAATGCACTAACTTGCAGAAGTAACAACCTAAATGAAGAGCAGTGAGGGAGCTCGCTATCAAAACAACCAAGACTCGGGCACTCTGGTCTCTCGCTGTTGTATAAATTTCTGTGCCTAGAAGAAATACCTTGCACACCAGCCTGTGTGATCACGAGGTGTCGAAGGGATCAGGTATCAGGCATCATCAGAACAAAAAATCATATCATTGTGAATGAGGGGGAGTGCCGAGTGGAGACTCAAAGCCCATCTGTAGGCAATTGGACATCCCCTTACTGAAGGGTCACAGGGAGGAGACAAGCTAGTCAGGGTGCAGTGTAGCAAGGATGAAACATACAAATTTCCTCTAGTTCCTAAAATGCTACCCCCCCACTATCATGATCCCAATTCTACCTTACAAATATGGCTAGATCAGGGGATGTACACTTGTACAGATAGGAAATGGAAACGCAGGGAATCCAAGACAGATAAACCCCTGAGGACCAGTGGTGAGAGTGGTGATGCCAGGAGGGTGGAGGGAATGTGGGGTGGAAAGGGGGGACCGATTACAAGGATCTACATATAACCTCCTCCCTAGGGGATGGACAACAGAAAAGTGGGTAAAGGGAGACATCGGACAGTGTAAGATATGACAAAATTATAATTTATAAATTATCAAGGGTTCATGAGGGAGTGGGGAACGGGGAGGGAGGGGGTAAAAAGAGGAGCTGATGCCAGGGACTTACGTGGAGAGCAAATGTTTTGAGAATGATGAGGGCAATGAATGTACAACTGTGCTTTACACAATTGATGTATGTATGGATTGTGATGAGTTGTATGTGCCCCTAATAAAATGATTTTTTTAAAAAAGAAGAAATATCTTGATATACAAATAAAGAGGAAATAGTCTATAGATGAATAAATATTTATTACAATTATAAAAAGTACTTAGAAATGAGTCTTTGTCAAAGGATTGATTCATCTTAGTATTTATAGGAAAAATCTTATTTTCTCCAACTGAAACACCAATTTAAATATTTCTTGGTTAACAATTACGAAGAAAATATTTGCAAAATGTCTGAAACAGGAATGTTTTAAAATATTTCAGTTTAGAGATGCAAGTATATCTGACATAAGATTTAAGAATATAAAAGAAGAAAACATTATTTTCAGTTAAATCAGAAGTGACACAGAGATTAATCAATTTTCTAGTACATGTATCTATGTCTATAAATATGTATGTATGTATGTATCATGTATACATTTATTTCATTTAAAAGTAGTTGTTCTGACAGATTGTGCCACTAATTTTTCACTTGTAAAATGGTGATAACGGTGTATCCACTACATACTTTTGAGTGAGAATTAATTCATCTGATTCATGTAAAACATTAAAATAGTGCTTGGAGTGTAGTAAGCATACAATGAATGTTTACTGTTACAACAGTTTACTGTATGCTTCAAGTGTTCTTAAATCAATGGTGAAGAATTCGTTTCTCAATTGGCACTGCAATTCATCATGCGCCAGCAGTTCAATCTTCTTCAAACTGTGCTCTACAAGCTGAAGGAAAAACCTGTATTCACTCAGTGGTGACATTTCTTCATATAATTCCCTGACTCTGAATAGTAAGAGGAAGAGCAAGCATTATTACACAGGGAAATGCAGCATGACTTGTGGAACTTGCATGCCTTGTTGCATTTTCTTAAGTGCATTTAATATAGGAGAATGCCTTGTAAAAATATGAAAGTGGATTTTACAGTGAAACATGTATGTAAAGCAAAGATAAGTCATTTGAATAAAAACCACAAAAATCAAGCCCATTGCCAACACATTGGCTTCAATTCATAATAATCCTACAAGGCATTAGCATCGTTCCAAAGACTCTCCAGAGCTATAGATTTTATGGACGCAGTGCCTCATCTATATCTGTCAGAGTGGCTTGTGAGTTCGATGGGAGACCTTTCAATCAGCAGCCAAGTGGCTAACCACTGCATCACTTGGGTTCCTCAGCGAATCAGAAACCACTCAGCAAACCATTCTATTCACAACATTCATTTGGGAAAGAGGCTCTAGTGTAACTAGCATCTTAAAGTGAGAATGAAGTATTATATTATTTTATGCTTAAAAAGCAGTGTTAACATTTCATGTTAGGATAAGCACTGACTGTTTGTATAACTGTTGGTAGTGCTGATGGCAACTTGCTGGCCAAAACCAGGTGGAAATGACATATTATAGAAGTAATTTATGAACCACATACTATAGCTTGTCCTCTGATACTTTTATTTTTTACAAAAGCAACAGCATTATTCCGCTGCAACTTATATACTAGAGAGCTAAGCTGCTTAAAGTGTGCAATTTGATGGATTTAATGTTTTCAGAGTTTTTCAACCATCATCAAAATCCAAGTTAAGAATATTTTCATCCCCTTCCCACAAAGCTCCCAGAAGCCTCAGTCACTCAGAAACCTACCTGCCCTTGTCTATGAGCCCTACAATCTAGATTGGCAGTTACGAATCTGTTTTCATTCTCTAGATTTTTTGGCATAGTTCATGTAAATAGTCATACAGCATATGAGGGGACTTCGAAAGTGTTGGTGGAAATATTCTATTATCTTTTATCTCATATTTTTCCACCAACATTTTGAAGCCCCATTATATTGTCATAAAAGACTGGCTTCTTTCTACCACCATAGTATGTTAAAAGATTTTCTGTCTGGTAACATATCAGAATGTCATTATTTTTATTGTCAAATAATATTGTATTTTATGTGTAAGGTATATTTTACTCATCTCTTTATTCATTGATGGGTATTGGATTTACTTCCATTTTATGACTACTATAAATGATGCTGCTATTAATATTTAAGTACAAGTTCTTTTGTGATTATATATTTTAATTTATCTTGATTAGATGCCAAAATATAATTTCTTATATGCAAACTCATGCTTCACATTGATTTCTATAAAGAGGTAGCATGTTGCATTTCTGACAGCACCTTTGCTCCATATTCTCACCAATATTTGTTGGTATCATTTATATGATTCTTTTATGTTAGTATTGTATAAGGGTTATTCAAGTGTATTGTTTCTATGGTTCCAATTCATACTTGCACAGGTTTATTCCAAACAAGGAGTGTTTAAACATGTTTCTGTGATCAGTGTATCCACAGATGAATTCTCTCCTTAAATACTTGTCTTAGTCTCCTTCTACTGCATTAAAAATTAAGGGCCATTTAAAATAGTAGCTTTAGATGAGATCTAATTGGTCACATCAATTCAAAGCAGAAAAGTTGACTAAGAAGGGAAATACTTTATGGGGGATGCCAAAGAAGCAATCGTAATGGATTTTCTCAAAAGGACACAGGATTATCATGGAGGCTTATTAGGATGAAGATAGGCCAGCAAGTTTGTTCTCAGAAAATTTTGTTCCATTATGACCATGCTGTTAGGTGTTATCGAAATGGTTCTGACCCATATCAACCTTGTTCGTAA
>NW_022103906.1:53846551-53849952 GCF_000313985.2 Echinops telfairi | reverse complement strand
GCTGTTCTGCATCCATCCAACGATCATAGGATGTTTGAACACATTTTGTTCTGAAGAAACCTATACATGTAGAAACTGGAGCCCTAGTAGCAATACTTCTTGATTTTTGGTCTAACATCTCTGAGGGTATGAATTATCTATTTCTAGACTCACTTCTTCTTGAAAAGGTTTTTGTTTTCTTTTTTCATTTAGTGCTTATGATTTGTTGGTTTCACTTAGTTTAGCCTTTGTCTCTCAGGTATGAAACTTTGTTAAAAGAGTTGGCACTTCTTAGTTATGGTATACTATTTGAGAAACCTGAAACTAAAAAGCTAACTTTAAACTTTCACTCTAAGACAAGGCTTAAAAATGATAGCCCTTTCTATGGATTGGTTGAGGGAGGTCTGGATAATTTCCTGTGAGGTGCAATCGTCAGTGTCTCTGCCTTATCTGCTGGGAAGATTAACTTTCCAAGATAAATTTTCCACTTCCAGGCTAGAGTTATAATCCTAGCTTTGAAATTCAATGACATCAGGGAAAATTTCTCTAATTCCTCCCTATGTTAGTCTGGGTTGACTAGAGAAACAAATCCAGGGTCATTCATATATGTGTAAGAGAGAGCTTTCTATCAAAGAGTAATTGTATAATGAGAAAACATCCCAGCCCAGTCCAGATCAAGTCCATAAGTCTGATATTATTCCATATGTCCAAAACATATTACTCTTCAGACTAACGCAACACATGCAATGATGCCAAATGCAGGAAGATCAGAGGCCAGTGGCTGAAAAGTCTTGTGGATCCAGTGGCGGTGAAAGCATTTCTGGGATTCTGGGTGCCATCAGTGTGACTCTAGATGGATTGCCAGCAGGAAGACCAAGGCAGAGAGAGAGTCTGACCCACTTCCATAGGGAAAAGAGAACATTCCCAGAATCCACATGAGAAGACCATGCCCACACAGAGGCATAAATGGCTATGACCTGATTGACAGGCTACACTCCACCTCTTCACTCATAATAATCTCAAGTTGACCCGAGATTATGTAACTACCACACTCCCCAATTGCCAAATTTCTCTGATTCATACTCTTCAGAGACTATGGATCCAATCTTCTAAGTGGGTGGATAAATACTAGTTGCCTACAGCTTAGAAATCTAGTTTTTCTCCTAGAGGCTTTCAATTTACCCAACCTGCTCAGCTCATCAACAAAACTAACCATGTGCCCAACATTTCTATGCCTTAAGCTGTGTTTGATATTTGCAATAAACGTTGATAGCTTTTAGGTTTTTCATCCCTTATTTCATCTTTGATCAATTACAGTATATTTGCTTTCACCTTTTTCTAGTGTGGAAAATCAGTTACTAAATCCTCATTCCTCCCTTAAAAAAATCTTTTCACCCTCTTTTCTCTTTGATGGTTGTGGTAAATACATAATTTCATGTCAAGCTGTTAAAAAAGAATGAAGGGATAGTCTAGCCTGTCAATAAGGAGGCCTGATGCCTCCTTATGGGTGTAGCCTTCTTATGCCACTCTTCCTCCCTAGAGGCAAGACACACTCTCTGCTTCACATTACTTTTGACAACCCACAGGAACCAGAGCCCTGGAGATGCGTCCACTGCCATTGGACCCACAGGACCTTCCACTCCCATCTGTGAAATGCTTGCATTCAGCATCATTGCATGTGCTGCATGAGTCTGAAGAGGAATTCATGCGCTGTTGGACTTATGGGCTAATATCAAAATCACCCATATTTGATCTGGACTGGGCTGGGATGTTTTATTGATGCATAATTACTTCTTGATATAAAGTTCTCTCTTACACATATATGAGTGTCAGTGAATTTGTTTCTCTAGTCAACCCGGTCTAACACAGTGGTGCTATTAGGTAATAGTTGGAGTGGTAACCACAAGGTCAGTGATTCAAACTCACCATTTGATCCTCTCGAAAAAGTTGAGGCTATATGCTGAAAATTTATAGTATCAGAAACCTTAGAGAAGGCAGCTATGAGTTGGAACTGATTCTGTGGTAGGTTTTTTCCCCAGCTTCTCATTTGCTATTCTCTATATCTTTTTAGGTTCATTATGTTTTCACTCTTTCACTAAAAAAATGTCTTGTTTAAATTTTTGTTGATTCCCTTTCAACACATGGGGAACCTCGTATTTGCAATGCTCCACAGTGCTTTCAGTTAAAAAGATTTCCCAGAATCTTCTGTTATGCCTCTGGGTGAGTTTGAACAGCTAATTGTTGAGTGCTTAACAGTTTGCACCACCTACGGAGTATAAACATTGCTTACACTTCTCCACTGGGAAATTGAGACCCACAGAAATCATGCTTGTGACTCAATATAACATTATACTGAGTCCAAAAGGCATGTTCTTTTGATATTGAGGAGCATTATTAAAAATACTGTCATGATAAAAAACTATATTTGCTCTCATCAAGATATTTCTCCTAGACTAATACTATTTAATAATATCTAAGGAGTAACCATAGCGGTTATTACTTGAGCTACTAACAGTAAGGCCAGAAGTTAGAAACCACTAGCTGGTCCTTGAGACGAAGACAGGAATTTTTACTTCCCTAAGAGGTTAGTCTTAGAGACCCACAGAGGAGTTCTAGCCTGATTTTACAGTTTCACTATGAGATGGAATCTACTCCATGGCAGTGAGTAGTCAGTAATGGCACTTGTGATTTGGAAACTTACTTTAATATAACAGACCTAGGCCAAACTGTTTAAACACATTAAGAAAGCTAAACTTATGAAACAAAAGCCCTAACTCAATGAAATGAAGAATTAGCTCAAAGAAAAAGCGAGATCTTATAAGGTATAATGAAATCATAAAAATAAGTATTACTGGAACGCTGCTGTGATTCAAGGGAAAGGCAGGTCTATTTTCTTAATTATCTTTAGATTGCTATGGAAAAGAAGTAATACATTTTTTATGAATATTAAAATTATTATTTAAAAATTAAAACCCAAATTAACTGGGCAGAAAATAAAATTGAACATAATTGAAAATGAAATAATAAACTATGAAATTGAACTGAAGTATTCTTCAATAGTCCAGTACCAATAAAAACATTATGAAAATTATGAGAAATATTAATAGGCATAGAGGAATTGTATCTAACTTGATAACTTGGCAACTCACAGAATATCATACTTAATGGTTTAATATTTTAAAGTTTTCTATTAACATCCAGGACAGCTAACAGTACTGTTAGTAATGCCTCATTGAATTTGATGAGTAAGACAGTACAATAAGAAATATTTAAATAGGCAAACTCCTCTTTATTGATTTGTGCTCAGATGACTTACCTAGAGATTTTGAGATATTTAACTGACATTTTCATAGACAATTATCTTAGGGCAGTGACCAGATATTTGATGAACACATGCACACACATGGTTTTCTCTGGATTGA
>NW_022103906.1:53828554-53845571 GCF_000313985.2 Echinops telfairi | reverse complement strand
CCCCCCAAACAGGTAGAAAGTCCTACTAGAGGGATGAGGGATACTGATGGGAAAAACAAGTCAGGAAAAGGGAAAGGGGGCAAACACAGTTTGGGGAGCACAAAACGCATTTCTGTTGGTGAAAAAATAGCATGACTGATCTTGAGTTGTGGGGAAGAAAGACTGAAAATGTTTTCTGGGACCCTAGGTGGGGAGTGTCTTTGGTGTATGCACCAAATGGGCAACATTGACCCAGGCTTCTAAGTGCATCTTGGGAACCCAGGCCAGGTGCTGGGGAATGCTGGGACACTGAATCCTAGGTCTTCAAGGCACCCAGCATGCGCCAGACACTGCCTCAAGGAGATCTGATGTGGAAACTTAACTGGATGTACTGGACTCCACCTCAGACACATTTGTAACCTGAGGACTTAAGTCTGAAAATACAGTGTCTGAGGATGCAGAAACAACTGTACCAAGATTGTTGAACTGTTGGGAGGAAGGCAAACATGGTCTCGCTATATCAATGCCCTATTTGCTGTCTTAATATATGTATTACTCCAGCAAACCTGTGTAAGACATTTTCAGTGATTAATATTGTAAATATTCCTGACAATTAACCACCATTGTCTGTACAAGTAGCCTCCAACCACAGAAGGATTGATTCTGTACAAGTGAATAACTCAAGCACTGTGATATTGCTTTAGGCTACATTGGTCCAATATCCCTCTCTTAACAAGGCTTTAAAATTATAACCAGGGGCTAATCAAACACAATATTAACAGAAGATTGTTATAATACAGGGGGATGATTGACAAGTCTGTGTACCAAAAATTAACAAGGAAGTTTTGAAAGGGAGCTAAAGGCAGATAAGTAAGCAAACTACTACAATAACAAAACCCCATAGATACAGGAACAGGTTTTGGGCTCACTCTAGATCTTAGCTCTAAATTAAGAACAATTTGTCCTTACATCATGGCCCTTCTTGATACTCATCCTCAGGAAGTGAACACAAACGATACAGGTGCTATATCAAAATGTGGTAAAGAAATTAGATGATGCCCAGCTACATAGCATCTGGGATCTTAAAAGCTTGTCTTCAAACAAGGAGCCATGTGCGATGTCAACTAAGTCCACAGGGAAGAAGCACACCATCACCAGTCACAAAAGGATTGTAGATCACATCATCTAAAGTCAAAGGAGGGAATAGTATCAGAGCCTAAATTGTGAGAATCCAGTTTGCAGAAGGGTGTGGATAACAGGAGGAGCCCAAAATATCTTTTGGGGAACTACATAGGAAATAAGCCTCCAGTGATCCCCCTCTGTGCACAGTCGCGGAATGGGAGGAAAGTGGTCACTAAACAGAGTGCACTGGAGCGATGAGTGTAGTGGATCAAAGAGATGAAACCGATGTGAACAGTTATCATTTTGCTACTTGATTCCCTTGCTGATGCACTCTGGACTGAACTGGTTTTCAACATTTCCTGTTTTGTTTTTTGTTTGTCCATATTAGTGTTTATCTCAGAGGTGTTTGTGTCAATGGGGATCACCCTCCTGTAGCTGTGTTGTATGTGTTTCTTTACATGAAACCCAGGACAGATGAACCTATAGGGACAGCAAGTAGAATAAAGATTTTGAGGCCAAGGGGGTGGGGGCAGGGGTGGGGAAGAAACAGTGGTGGGGGTGCTGGTAAAAGGGAGACGATGTCAAGGAGTCCAGGAAGGAAACAAATGTTGGCAAACTGATTGTAGTATCAATTGTACAATACTGGTTGATGTGGTTGAACTCTGGAATGATGTGATTTATTTATTGACTCACGATTAATAATAAATTAAAAACAAACAAACAAAAAAGCAGAAATTCAATGCAAAATTTACTGATGTTCCCACAGTATTTCTTAAGGCACTTGACAATCTGATTCTAACCTTTAAACAGAAAAATAGCTCAGCAAGAGCAATAATTGTGAGTCTGACTGTTGCTGATAGTGTTAGGTGCAGTTGAGTTGTACATAGTAACCCCATGCACAATAGAACAAAGCCCTGCTTGGTCCTGCGCCATCCTCACAACTGTTATGTTTGAGTCCATTGCTGCAGTCACTGTATCAATCCATCCTGTCTAGGGGCTATCGACACCCTAGCCTTGAGTTAGACTAGTGAGTCAATAATGACCCAACCGCAAGCCAAACGCATTGCCCTTGAAATGATTCTGACTCATAAGTCATATAATAGAGTTGAAGATGATGCTTTAGTTAGAGTATACAAACAGAAGAAAAAATATAAAAATAAAGAAACAATTATAGAACACATGGCAATTTTGTGTGATAGAAATTATGAGAATTGTGTGGATCTACTTAAAACAGATATGCTGGATTAGAAGTCACGTAAATGAAATTATTTATTGTCAAAAGCATAGAGAACTCACATGTGAAGATGAAAGATTCTAGTCTTTCCATCAATATTTGTTCTCAAAATCACTCTCACTGTCACTGAGTCAGTTCTCACTCATAATCACCGTGTAGGGTAGAGTTGAACTCTCGCTTTCGGTTTCTGAGAGTTTAAATTTTATGGGAGCAACCATCCCATCTTTTTCCTTCAGAACTACTGGAAGGTTAAAATCTATGACCTTGTCTTATGCAATTGAATGTATTACCCACCATGCCCAATGAGACCCTAAATATATGACCTAATACTTGTCTCTTTTATTATTAAAATAATATCGACGCTGTTGCTGTAGCGAGGCACCCTTGAGTCAGACAGGGTCAAACTGACCTGTGGGAAAGACTCGAATATCTTATGAAAATGTATGAATGAAAGGGTGTTTGACTTGATCAAATGAAAATTTGTAGTAGATTGGATCATTCTGTGTAATAAATACACAAAAAACTTCCACATTCAAGAATAGAATTTAAAACTATTTCTCTCTCTCTTTTTTCACATAATACAAAATACTAATATTGGGGAGAAGAGAGTCAAGAAAGCCATGAGTGAAGTTTTGAACATGTCATAGTGAAGCTTGTTTAAAACTGGCAGGTGAAAATATTGAGTGCACAGCTAGATTTGCAGCCTTGAGTTGTAGTCAATTGCTATGACCCTTCTAGCCATCCTTCCTTCTGTGATATAATTCTGGACTCTAGGGCTCTAGGGCTGTGACTTCATCTCACTGTGGAGAAAGCTCTCTACTGAAGGGCAGGATTCAGGTGGGATGAGGATCTAACTGTCGTGTTTTGTTATTAGGTGTCCTCAGATCAGACCCAAACCAGAGCAACCTTAGGCCAACAGAGCGAACCACTGTCCGGTCCTGCACCGTCCTCACAATTCTTTCTGTGCTTGAGCCATTTGTCGCAGCTCCTGTGTCAGTTCACCTCATCGAAATCCTTCCTTTTTCGTTCACACAATAGCCTTCTTCAGAGACCGGTCTTCCTGAGAACATGTCCAAAGTATATCAGATGAAGTCACTAAAACACACGGAAACACCTTCCTGGTATTCTCTGCCTTCAGGCAAGATCCAACTGACGTCAGCAATGATGTCTCTTGTCCTACGTCATCTTCTGCATCCAGCCTGAACCTCTGACAGCTCCCTGACACTAGAACGCTGCAACTGCTGTTGGGTGATCTCAAAAAATATTACATGTATATGATATCAATGATATCATTCAATAATTTGAGTATTCAGAAGCTTATAGAAACATTTCATCAGTTTGTTGCACTATTTCAATTGGAATCCCATCAATACCTGGAGCCTTGTTTTTGACTACTGCTTTCAGTGCACCTTGCACTGTTTCTTTCAGCTCCATTGGTTCGTGCTCACATTTTCCTTCCTGAAATGGTGTAATGTCTACTAGTTCTTTTGGTACAGTGACCCTGTGCATTCCTCTCATCTTCTCTTGATTCTTCCAGCATCATTTACTATTTTGCCCATAGAATCTTTCAGGCTTGCAATTGGAGGACTGATTTTTTTCCTGAGTCCCTTCGGTTTCCCTCGGTTGAGGTACACATGCTAGCACCACTGTACAGTTCTTACACACACATCACCTAGAAAGCTGTCCCTGTGTATTTCCTAACTGAGCTTTAGTGGAAGCAAATGAACTGCTATGACTTTTGGACATTTTTGGTTTGTGTCCCTTTACTATGCTTTTGACTTGCCTCAGCCTGATCTTCAGATTTGGACTGACCATGACATGAAATATTTTCTAAATATTTCTTGAGTCTTTGTGGAATGCTTCAGTGAATCACAGAACCCAAGGATGTAAGGCAATGCACTCAAGGGAAGAGTGGGTGAAACATGAGCAGAATAGCGTCTTGAAAGTGTTGGGCATTCAGGACACCTTTAGTCTTCAACTCCTTGGGGCTAGTCTGGTATTGATTCTTCTCAAAGAAATTATGAACAGAGACATGATATTTATAGGAGGTATGTAGTTTTGAGGTATAAAATTTGAGCTTCATTAGCATAGAGTTGATGTTAGAAGCGTTAAGTTTGGTGGGAATCATACGGTATGTGAGTATAAGTTGAGAAGTGAAGGTGTTGGAAAACAGAGCCCTAACAAACATTTAGAAATTTTAAAAGAGAGAGAGAGAAAGAGAGAGATAAACCAGCAAAAGAGACTACATTTTTTTATCTAGGTAAAGGAAAAAAACAAAAGACTGTGGCTTTCAGAAAGCTAACAACACCAACAAAAATGGAATAAGAAGACGATTAAATCGATATCCACTAATAGGATGAGAAGAACAAAGAGTTGAAATTAATTACGTAAAGGTCAATGGTGATCTTGACAATAGTTTCAAGTAGTGGAGAGCATGCTCAACTAATCTGAAGGTCTGCAAGAGAGAACAGAGGGAGATTTGGAGACAGAGTCTTGCTTTAAAAACATGAAACTAATTTAATAAAGATATAACATTAAGGAAGATATATTATTTTTATAATGAGAGAAAATGTCATTTCCTTGTAAGTGAATAATTTTACCAAAGAGAGCCAAAATATGTGAATTCATGGTCACAGTGAATTCATGGAAGCTTGTATTTTCAGACCTTGTGTATATTTAAAGACCTCTTTACATTGTTAAACATGCATTCTATCACTGGCTATAAACAAATAATAAAAGATTCAAAGGCAAATATTAGCTACAATTGCAAATACATTTCAGGCCCCCCCCCCAAAAAAAAGGAGTGTAAGTAATTTCACAAAGAAAAAAGGCTGTTAGATTTAAACTCCTGGTATCATTCTGAGAATATGTCAACCTAACATTACTCTCAGAACACTATATTGGGATAGAGGACTTTCATGAAGTAGGGTCTCGTGATAGGGTCGCTATGAATTGGAATTGATTCAATGGCAGTGGGTTTAAGGAAAATCCTGTTGAAAAGACTAGCTGTGTATTGGTATTACCAGGAAAGTCAGTAATAAGTTCCCTAAGCATTGTCAATTCAGAAAGAGTTCTAAGGAGATAAAAGACATGTGTGTGACTGTCATAAACTTGGAGTAGATTGCAAAGATATTGAATAATGGAATTCAAACACAATATACATTTGATAGGATAGAGTAGAATGTCTCACAATGTCTCCCTGCAAATAATAATACAACTGATTGCTTTGTGAATATAGGCTTCCATGTTGTATATGTTTGGAACAGCATTTTCCCCAATCTATCAAAATTTAGAGTCATGCAAATAATAAAAAATAAAAAAAAAATAAATGTTAAAATTAATTTAAAAAAACCTGTTTTTCCACTATGACTCTGACCATGAATTCACATATTTTTGCACCCTTTCTGTGAAAATTATTCACTTACAAGGAAATTAGTGCGAATATTTTTCTCTGCCTTTTTTCATGTAAACATCTTTGCATTCTTTTTCTCAAATTGTGACCCTCAAGGATGGGACATGCCTTTTCCCTTCTGAAAGGCCTTTCCCCCCATTGTTATAGGCAAGATACATGCTCATATTCATCTTCCTCATCACCTTAGACCCTATCTTCATTACCACGGGTTTAGTAGGAATCGAACATTTTATAAGAGTTTAAAAGCATTAGTCTTAAATAAAGTTTCTATTTTGTATTAAAATGACCTGCATCCAATTGAACATCAACTCTAATATCTTTTCTACATCTATCTTTCATGAGGGAATATTATCCTCCTTAGAAAATGTGTCAAAAATAGACCAGCAGTTGGCAATGCTCTTGACACCATATATTTCTCACTAGATGTTTTCCAATATGAAAAGTATGGATCATTGCCAATGACCAGAGAAATAACACTATTCTTAGTTAGGTAGCCTCAGAGGCTGAGGATGATTGATAAGTGTTGTAGGAAAATTTATATTGACTGAAGCTCACGAACAATGCTTTTGAGGCCATGATTGGGAGTAGACTTGGTTACGTGAACATCCATTCCAATAAGAAACTAGGCAAAGGGGAGCCAATTACAGGGATCTACATATATCCTCCTCCCTGGGGGACAGACAGCGGAAAAGTGGGTGAAGAGAGAAGACTGACAGTGTAAGATATGACAAAATTATAATTTATAAATTATCAAGAGTTCATGAGGGAGGGGGGAGTGGGGAAGGAGGGAGAAAATGAGGAGCTGATGCCAGGGGCTTAAGTGGAGAGCAAGTGTTTTGGGAATGATGAGGGTAACGAATGTACAACTGTGCTTTACACAATTGATGTATGTATGGATTGTGATAGGAGTTGTATGAGCCCCAAATAAAATGATTAAAAAAAAACTAGGCCATTTTTGTCATTGAGTTTGCCGAATTTTTAGTAGAATACAAGATAATTAACTTGCTTTCCAGCAACTTGCACGGTTATCAGAACCATGTTAAATTTCAGAAGTCTATCATGGTTGTCTTTATCAAATCACTTATTTTAATAATCCCAAATGTTGGAAAGCTACTTGCATGACCACTGATTGCTAGAGCCATTGGTAAGCCAAATTTCACTGCTCTTACTTATGGTTTGGAGAAGATATTTAAACCAAAACATGTGTCTATCTTTGACCAAGGAATGGCACCTTGATATATCTGCCTTTATTACTGAAGAGAGAATATTTAATATCAAGTCTGTATAGAATACATTAAGAACCAAAGAGTGATTTATTCTTTTATCAATATTAATTTCAAACAGTAACATACAACAATTGGGACAGATATGTTATTTCTAGCCTATGTATATCTTGGGAACATCCTAAAATAGTCAACCCACTTTCTCATTAGTATTAAGGTAGATTTTTCTCTGTGAATAACCATAGCCAGCCTGTAGATATTTTGAAAAACTGAATGTTGACATAAGACCTAAAATTCAGGATTTCACAAAGAAAACTCTAAGCTTGACAGCTCAAATTGAAGGCACTATCCGGATCTTCATATTCAAGAAACATCTGCCACATGCTTCAATGGCACGTAGTCACACAAGAACACCAGCCCCGATAAATCTGTTGTCAATGGAGCACCTGACTGGGAAATCAAGTTGTCGGAAGAGACACACCTGAAAAGGTTAGAATCTTCTGTCTCTGGATGTAACTCATATTTCCCTTGAAATTCATGAAGTAAAGTTGTTCTAAAGCCTGGGGTCTTAAAGGCTTGAAGGTAATCAAGCGGCCATCAAGCTCAGAAGCAACAAAGCCCACATGAAAGAAGCACACCAGCCTGTGCAACCACGAGGTGTCAAAGGGATCAGGTATAAGGCATCATCAGAACAAAAAATCCTACCATAGTGAATGATGGGGGGAGTGCGGAGTGGAGACCCAAAGCCCATTAGTAGGCCACTGGAGATCTCCTTGCAGAGGGGTCTCGGGGAGGAGATGAGCCAGTCAGGGTGCGATGTAACAACGATGAGAAATACAACTTTCCTCTAGTTCCTAAATGTTTCCTCCCCGCTCCCACTACCATGACTCGAATTCGACCTTGCAAGTCTGTCTGGCTAGACCAGAGGATGTACACTGGTACAGATAGGAACTGAAAATCCAGGGAATCCAGGGCGGATGAGCCCTACAGGACCAGTGGTGTGAGTGGCGAAACAGGGAGGGTAAAGGGAGAATGGGTAGGAAAGAGGGGACCGATTACAAGGAACTATATGTGACCTCCTCCCTGGGGGACAGACAACCGAAAAGTGGGTGAAGGGAGACGTCGGACAGGGCAAGATATGACAAAATACCAATTTATAAACTATGAAGGGCTCATGAGGGAGCGGGGAGCGGGGAGGGAGGGGAAAAATGAGGACCTAATGTCGGGGGTTTAAGTGGAGAGAAAATGTTTTGAGAATGATGTACAAATGCGCTTTACACAATTGATGTGTGTATGGATTGTGATAACAGTTGTATGAGCCCCTAATAAAATGTTTTTTAAAAGTGTAAGGCCACACTTCCAACAAGGAGTTATCTACTTTCCATTTTGGCTACAGGTTTCGGTTTCATGAAGGTAGAGATCCAAATTGAAAGCGATTCTAAAAGAGTTTTCTATTTGGAAAATATGACATCACAGATACTTCTCAGGAGCCATCTGGACTTCCTCACATTGAAATTCCTTTGATTTGCATACTCATGGCCTTCCTCATGTGTCTGTGGCAGATCACAGCATGGGAAACTAGACAAAAATTACAATCACATTTGGCAAAGGTTTCATGAACAAGGTAGCTCTTGAGCATATGATGCAGGAGAAACCGAGTGATTAGGTAGGTGCCTGCCAAATTCACACATGTGCAATACAAAGGGTATTCACACACATGCCTGCTAAATTTCACATACCTAATATAAAGGGTATGGTGACAACGGAAAAAAAAAACTCACAGAAAACTCAATGATGAGAATAAACAAGAAAACGATATCTTGACAAGTACAATAAATTGTCAACTGCTCAGAGAAAAATTAAAAAATCAGAGAAGAATAAATTTTAATTTTACAAGAAGGTTATGGTAAAATTCCACACACCTTTCTTTACCAAGCATTTTCAAATTTAGGATTTATACCTGACCTTATACCTACAAATGTCCTGGGGACTGAGCTCTTCATAGAGATCAAGATCACCATTGAAGATAATGAATCAAATTAGATTATCAAAAGCTTAAAATCTTCCAACTCATCAAAATATTTTAAAGAACGAACTTTTGGAAAATCTATTACTGGTAGTTCAGTCATATTTGAGCAACTGCATTAAAGATAATGTTTCTTCTCACTTTGAAAAGAATGGGAACTTCATTTGCTGATGTGGCATGACTGAAAACACACAAGGAAGACAAAACTCCATATTGCTTAGCAGGCATGTGTATGAATACCCTTTGTATTGCACATGTCTGAATTTGGCAGGCACCTACCTAATCACTCGGTTTCTCCTGCATCATATGCTCACCTGGATATTTGGATATTTCATCTGGAAAGAAACATTTCGAGAAACTTGTTTAGTAAATTAGAAGGTCTGGGGAAAATAGGGAATCCCTCAGTCCAATAAATTGACACAATAGCCAGAACAATGGGTTCAAAGATATCACACAGCATTAAAATCGTTCACAACCAGGCGCCATTTCTTTCTGTTTTATATAAGGTCATCATTAGTCTTTGGCAACTAATAACAATGATTATAAAATTTAGAATTCTTAAAAAAGTGAAAATAACCGTTCCTTTCACTAAGAGACGAAGATCATCAGTTGCTGGTACATGCCGGCCAGTTTTGACCCACAGGGACCCTGTCTACAGCAGAAAGAAGCACCAGTGGTCCAATGTCATCCTTACAATTGTTTCCATGTTGTGTCTGTCATTCCAACCACTGTGTCAATTCATGCCATTGAGGAGCTTCCTCTTCTTTACTGACCCTGAAACTTAATGCCTAATGTCCTTCTCCGGGGACTGGCCTCTCCTGAAATCAGCTCCAAAATATGTAAGATGAAGTCTTGTCACGGTTGCATCTCAGGAGTATTTTAGTACTTCAAAGACATATTTATTTATCTTCTGGGAGTGCATAGAAATTTCAGTAGTCTTCACCAACACCACAATGCTGATACAGTAATATTCTTTGGTTTTGCTTATTGATTGTCCAGAGTTCACATACCTCTGGGAAATTAAACATATCATGGTTTGGCTTAGACATTCCTTAGCCCTCTTTTGACATCTTTGCTTTTAACATTTTCTTTTTTTGGGGGGGAGGGATCTAATTCTTTTTTTTTTTTTAACATTTTATTAGGGGCTCATACAACTGTTATCGCAATCCATACACACATCAATTGTGTAAAGCGCATTTGTACATCATTCTCAAAACATTTTCTCTCCATTTAAACCCCCGACATTAGGTCCTCATTTTTCCCCTCCCTCCCCGCTCCCCACTCCCTCATGAGCCCTTCATAGTTTATAAATTGGTATTTTGTCATATCTTGCCCTGTCCGACGTCTCCCTTCACCCACTTTTCGGTTGTCTGTCCCCCAGGGAGGAGGTCACATATAGTTCCTTGTAATCGGTTCCCTCTTTCCTACCCACTCTCCCTTTAACCTCCCTGTTTCACCACTCACACCACTGGTCCTGTAGGGCTCATTCGCCCTGGATTCCCTGGATTTTCAGTTCCTATCTGTACCAGTGTACATCCTCTGGTCTAGCCAGACAGACTTGCAAGGTCGAATTCGAGTCATGGTAGTGGGAGCGGGGAGGAAACACTTAGGAACTAGAGGAAAGTTGTATTTCTCATCATTGTTACATTGCACCCTGACTGGCTCATCTCCTCCCCGAGACCCCTCTGCAAGGGGATCTCCAGTGGCCTACTAATGGGCTTTGGATCTCCACTCCGCACTCCCCCCATCATTCACTATGGTAAGATATTTTGTTCTGATGATGCCTTATGCCTGATCCCTTCGACACCTCGTGGTTGCATAGGCTGGTGTGCTTCTTCCATGTGGGCTTTGTTGCTTCTGAGCTTGATGGCCGCTTGATTGCTTTCAAGCCTTTAAGAGCCCAGATGCTATACTTTTTGATAGTCGGGCACCATCAGCTTTCTTCGCCACATTTGCTTATGCACTCATTCGGTCTTCAGTGATCCGTTTGACACCTCGTGATCACACAGGCTGATATGTTGTTCCATGTGGGCTTTGTTGCTTCTGAGCTAGATGGCCGCTTGTTTGCCTTCAAGCTTTTAAGACCCCAGACGCTATATCTTTTGATAGCCAGGCACCATCAGCGTTCTTAAGAGATTTTTGGAGCAGATTTGTCCAGAGCAATATCTATTTTGCTTTCTTGACTCCTGCTTGTATGGGCAGAGATTGTGGATCCAAGGAAAGGGAAATTGTTGGCAACTTTCATCGTCTCTATATTTATCATGATGTTGTTTATTGACTCATTTGTGAGAATTTTAGCTTACACCACTCAGAGATGTTAACCATGTTGAAGGCCCTTTGTCCACTATAAGTACTTCAAGGCCTCTTCATTTTAAGTAAGGGGATTGTGTCATGTGCATATTGCAGATGGTCAATGAGTCTTTCTTTAAACTGGCTGCTGGGTTCTTTTTCATGCAATCCAGATTCTTAGTATACATATTAAGGAAATATCTGAAGATATAACATGCTGAAACCCACCTTTTCTTATTTAAATCATCCGTATCTGCTGATATCTGATTGCCATTTGGTTTAGGTGCTGCTTCTTTATGAGCATCATACGTGCCTGGATTTCCCTTCTCTACAATATTACCCATACTTTTTATGATTCACAAGTTGACTGTTGTGTAGTGTTGAACACAGGTAGCCATATTTCTGCTATTGTCTGTTTTCTGTGCTTATTGAACCCATTGTCTCACCGCCATGTGAAAGCCGGACATTGACTAAGGAGACGGAAGAAGAACCAATGCATTGCTCTGTGGGGCTGGAGACGGACATTGAAAGTACTAGGGTCTGCTGGAACAACAAACTGGCAAGTCTTGGAAGAAGAACAGCCAAGACGCCCCTCAGGAGTGAGATAGTGAGACTTCATCACATGCACTTTGGATATTTAATCAGAACGCACAATTCCATAGAGAACACTATGTTTGGTAAAGTAGAGGGTGAAGGAAAAAGGGGAAAAATCTCTATGTGATGGATTGATATGGGGTTGCAATAATGGGCTCAAAAATAAAAATAAATAAAAGTATATGAATGATATACCACTTATTTGGTCAGTATTTATGTCTCTGGGTATTGCATTGTGTGTGCACCATTTATTTCATTTTCATGACCACCCTACAAGTTGACTACAGTTATAATTTCTGCTTTATTGGTTAACTTACTAAGACACAGAACAGGAGGATGTGCCTGCTTAAAGTTGCCCAGCCAAGAAGTATTAGGTCTAAAATATAAAACCAGGTTGTTTCATTCTTCAACACATACTCTTTACCAATTTTCTTCTCTGCCTCAGACAATCGTATCCGGGAGCGGCTGTCTGCATCCAGCTGTTGTGTAATAATCATGGGTCTCTAAAGAACATTGGATTTTCTTATCAACACATTTTTTTTCATTTCAAAGAGATTACATTTGTTACGAATCTTTGTATGATGCACCCACAATAACAATGCTAGGCATAATCAGCATTGAACTGTGAAACTCTAGAATCATTGTTAGTTGTTCTGATTCGTGAAACATTATCATCTCCTGCTATATTTTCATAATCATTGTATGTTTGAGCACACTTAACAATAATAATTTCCCCAAATTGCCAAAAGGTACTATATTTAACACTAATATCTTTAGGAAGTTATAAAATATAAAATACAAATTATCACTAATATTATACAAATTTATCAGGCAGCTTGTGAGAAATTTTCAAGATTGCTTTTCATAAATTCATCATTTTGTCTACATTAGGCATATAAGTAAACTAAATAATTCAGTAAGTTTAAACTTTCATTGATATTTTGAGGGGAATTGCATGTCACAATGTAATGCAGTAGGTGAAGATGGTTTTCTGAATGTACTTTATGCTCTGTGCCATTTAGTCTATATCCTATTCTAGCCTATCCTATCCTGTCTGTCCTGTCCTGTCCGGTCCTAACCTATCCTATAGGACACGGTAGGACTGCTCCTATGGGTTTCTGAGACTGTAACTCTTTACCAGAGTAGAAAGCCTCATCTTTCATTCTAGGAGTGGCTGGTCATTTCGAACTGCCGACCCTGTGGTTAGCAGTCCCACTTGTAACCACTACACCTCCAGGGCTCCTTACCAATTTTGAACAGAGTGTTGAAAATGCAGCAAAAGACATCTGAGTGCTAAGGAGGGGCTACTCGCTTAATGTGTGCCTTGTTTTGCTTTAATGTTTTCACCTGGGATTACTGTTCAAGGTCTAGGAAAACTGTGTTTCAAAGAGCCCTCCCCAGCTGCTAGTGACCAATAGTATTGTCAATGGTTCCAAACACTAAGCAGGAAAGTAATCGTTTAAATCATAACATAGCACCTTCAGTTAACATTCTATCACTTATCTCATGTTAAGGCTAAGAAGCTAAGTTAAAAATCTGGCATGAAATGTGGATTTCATGCTGAATTCCTCACTTTTCAGGTTTGGGGTTTGTTTGTTTTTTGTCCCTTTAGATTTCTGCTTAAAATGGGAAGATAGTTTCAATAATCAAGGTGTAATGCTTAGGAAAAAAAGTTGCTTCCTATATTGGATCTTTTTTGTAATAAAGCTAGACAATCTGAATAAATTTATCAGACAAAATTATTCACTGTAAATATCAGTTGCTAATGAGATGAAAATACTCTGCATTAAAATATAATATCAGATGCTGGAATCACAGAACATCAGGTATATATGCAATATAAATGTAAATAGAGTACACACTTTGATCTTTTCTAGAAATACAGACCTTGTGAAAAATATGTCACTTAGTTTAAAGAAAACATGCCAGGTAGGGCAATACTGAAAG
This sequence comes from Echinops telfairi, assembly GCF_000313985.2. Classification (NCBI taxonomy): domain Eukaryota; kingdom Metazoa; phylum Chordata; class Mammalia; order Afrosoricida; family Tenrecidae; genus Echinops; species Echinops telfairi. The sequence continues at coordinate 53,831,745 of NW_022103906.1, read as the reverse complement.
GATGCTAACATTTGCTGTAAGTCCTCTACAATCTATCAATTTTCAATTCCCTTTGAGGGGTAGAAACGGATCGTAATATCAGCGTTAAAATGGAAGGTGTTATTTGGCTTTGCTTTTTTGTTTTTAAAATGGAAAATAGTATGCTGCTCCAATTTTAAAGGCTTTGCTTTCATGAGCACGGACATTGATTTATTGGAAATTATGACAGACTTTCTGATATGATTTCCACAGAATGAGAGTTTAGAATGATCATAATGATATTCTAGGGTACAGAAACTATATCGAAATTTTAGAGATTGTGACTGCCAATTTGATGGGCCTTTAAAGGTTGTTTTCTGTCACGGCTCACAATTCATTTACCATAAATAGATACGTAATTTTGTAATGTCATCTCCATTGGGAAAAATGACAATATTTTTCTACTGTATCATTACTTTCCATTTAGCTTATCTAACATATCTCCTTTAAATCATAGTGTCATTGTAGGATCTCTTCCAGTTTTACTTAAAATCTGCAAACTCCCCAGTTTGACCACGTTGTAATTTCGACCAGTGCTAACAGTTCAAGTCAGATGATTGGGACCAGGATGCAGTCTCTCAAACTCATGAGGCAAATTATTATTTGCAGAAATGAACATGATGCGCTGATCTTAACAGATCTAGGTTTTCAGCCGTGCTCCATCATTACCCAGGACTAAAGGCTAGTTGGCGGAAATCTTTATTAGAAAATACTGATGTGGCTTTAGGAAACACATGCATACCTTTGCAAGACCTTATTTTCCATGAACTAGGCGTCATTCTTAAACAAAGTCTCTACATTGTGAGAGGAGAGTTCTTTGCAGTGTGTTCTATGGGCTACCAAGACTATATTTTCACCCAAATCACAATAAAAAAGTTTTGATTTGGTTTTTTCCCCAAGAGATTATGGGGAAGCCCTATGGGGCAGTTCTATCCTGAGTTGGAATCTACTTGACCGCAGCACATTTCATTTGGTTTGGGTTTGTCTTGGGTAACTCCCCTGCAGGAGCACCGTCTCCATAAGGAGAGACTTTCATCCCCAGCCTCTAGGACAGTACCCGCCAATAGTAGGCTCTCATTAAATACGTGACACTGAATAGATTAACAATGACATGTCTTTAAAGATGAATATTAAGAGCTGTATTCAATTCACTCAATAATAATTTCTTTCTATTAAATTTCCTTCTTCCTGTTATTCCATTTTTCTTATTCCTGATATCTTGCTTTAAAAGAGCTTTCTTTTATAATTCAAAATGGTGCCATCCAGATGATCTTGCTCTGAATTTTTGTCAGCACTCCTTGGTACTGAAATTCCTGGACAATGACTACATTCTCCTGGATTTAAAACTGTGCCAGGAACCTGAAGGGTAGGGCTCTCTGTCTTTCCTCAAAATACTTTGAAGGATTCAAATATATCCTCACCCTTAAGATCACTGGTAACATTCTTATGAATACAGTAAAATTTAGGATGGCAACTCATAATTTTCCATTTAAATTTCAATCTTTTTGTATAGTGACCATTGAGTGCTCAATTTTAGTACTATTAATTTTCTATTTTCTATTTTGCAAAGCCTGTAAAATGAATATGTTTTCATTTAATTAAACACAAAATGATTTACATATTAAAGCACAGAAAATAAAATGAACACACTATCAACTCCTTAAGTTTACGAGGATGTTTATGCCAAAGTCTACCATATTCGGAATGCATTTTCCCCTCTTTTCCTTCTCAGATCCAACTTTGTCATCCTTCAATTATAAAGCAGTTTCGCAATTCATAAAAATCTTAAATGTTTTCCTTGGGATTGAGTGCCTACATTCCGGGAGGACTAAAGTCAAAGAAACAGACATCCTATAGGTCACCTCTATTATTTAAAAATGGTTTCTCTTTTAAAGAAAGTAAAAGTGGAAAATATGCTTTTGAAAATCAGAATGCCTACAAAATATTGAATACAAGTGTTATACACCTAAAAGTTTACTGCAAATAGTCATCTAATTATATGGATTAAAAGAAAGACATTTTAGAGAATCATTTTAATAGCTAACATATATGTGTTATTCTTTCAAATTAAGTTAAGATACTCAGAGGAACATTAATAATAAGAATACATTTTAACTCTCTGTTTCTTCCTCTTTCTCTCTCTTCCTGCCCCCACCCCGCCACCTGTATTCTACTCACAAATGCAAGAAGGAGGGACTGGCATTCTCAAATGTGTTCCATAGTTATTTTCTTGGTATGACACTTAATAAAGCTCAAACAAAAATGAAAATAAAGTATGCATCCTAACATTTCCTCAGAATTAGTCAATGCAAAAGTATTGCTGATTGTTGCAAATATCCACTATGACGCTATTACTTTTAAATAATAGAAAACTATGTGTGGCTTAAAGACATAGAGAGTTTATTCCCCAGGCAGCCGGTATGTTCAGAAGTAGTGTGGACTTCATGGGCGGATTAAGCACATTCCGGGGCAGAGTGTCTCTGACAGTTTTGTGTTCTGTTGCCATCTTCTTCAACCTGACTTTCCTACTGGTGGGTAGGGCTGCAGCCTCTCCAAGCCTCACGTCCATGTACTCTAGCATTCTGGGGAGAAAGCGTTATCTCACTGGCATCAACATGGAACTGCTACTCTCTCCAGGTGTCTGAAATCGCCTACCTGCACCACCAGGAGGCCGCAGATGGCAGTGCACCACCGTGTCAGGCCAGCTGAAGCCCGAGGACTGCTCCCAAAGGGAAAGTGTGAGATAGGAGTTGAATGGACAAAACACAAGGTCTAAAACAAAACAACACAAAATCAGAACTCTGATATTCTCTTTGAAGCTACTAATTACTAAACATCAATAACAACCAAAATGAGTTTCTAAGTAAAAGACTGTATACAATTAAGGCAAAGACTGAGAGAAGGACAAAGTAATATAAGACACCTTTTTCTTTTACAGTCTAGTTTGATCTCAATAACGGGTAAATGCACATAAAAGTTACGGACAGGAAGTTGTGAACATTTCAGGTATTGTAATGGTGTCATGGGAGCTCAAAGCAAGTGGTTAGTGTAGATTGCAGCATTGTCTAACTAGATCCCTCTTTTAAAAAAAATCATTTTATTGGGGGCTCATACAACTCTTATCACAATCCATACATCCATCCATTGTGTCAAGCACATTTGTACATTTGTTG
>NW_022103906.1:53811967-53827328 GCF_000313985.2 Echinops telfairi | reverse complement strand
ACACACACACACACACACACAGACTCATCTACACACAATCGCAAATACTATGAATGCACTACATTTAAAAGCATTTATTATTTGGATAATAAAATTTTAAGCTATATGTTGAGCACAATGATTAAATATATGTCAAACTGTATATTATCTTTTATGAAAAAATATTCTTTTTTTCCCTCTAAAATGCTTATACAACAGCTTATATAATCATGCAGCACAAAGAATTTCATAACCCTTCTTTTCTCAGCCATGACATGTTATAATAAAAGAGTCATATTTCAATGTAGGGGGCACCCTAAATAATAGCACTTTCCATCAGGGACATAATGCCGATTCCTGAATCTCTGTCACAGATGCTGAGATTGGGATATTAAAAAATGACTTACATTGACCTCAACACAACATTTGCTTTCCAAAGACAAAATTTATCTAGAATATTTGAATTATGGAATCAATAGCTTTAGAAGGCAGCTATATAGTATGTAGTTTTATACTTTTATTAGGATCAGAAGATTAAGATGCAGGGGAGTTGTGATTTGCCTGAAGTGACGCAGCTAAAATGCTTTCTCAGAGCCTAACCTGGAGTTTTTAATTCCAGGTCTGGTGCTCTTTCTATGACCCTACTTTTTATGTTGAAAAATAAATGGTGATTCCAGTGGATATCAGGGAAATAAGACCTCACACCCTACACTCAAACGTTATTCGGCAGAAATGTCTTCATTACTACCTCAAACATTTTGTGCATAACTCCCAAGAGCTACGGAGGACATGAACTTTGCCTAGAAGTTACAACAACTATTAGCAAGAGTGTTGGCATTTAGTTCTCAGGAGCTGAATAGCTCAGGAGGAGACCACACACCAGGAGGAACACTGACATTTACTCCTGAAATCAGAGCGCAGGCCTGAAGTACTTCCAAAATTAACTAAAGAAAGTGCAATGCCACAATCAAGCTAGCTATGGCACAAGTAGTTCCAAAAATATCAGCATGGTCATTTATTACTGATGACTATTGTCATGAAAGGACGTTTTAACAACCTTAACTTTAATTTATTTAAAATAACATCAAGAATGAAATTGTTATACAAGTGATATGGTCTACAAGGACTATATTGTTATCGTTAACTGTAGTTAAATAGGCCTCTGACTTAAAAATGACTTAGATTGAACCCATGCACAACGGAGCAAAATCAAGACAGTTCTGGGTCATCCCCATGACCAGAGGCAGTTCAGACCATTGTAAGCCAAAGGGTTTTCATTGGCTGATTTTGAAAAATAAGTTGTCAGACCTTTATTCCTAGAGAAGTTTCTCTCTAGTCCGTCTTATTTCAGAAGCACCATGGCACCACACAGCCTTCGTGATGTCCTCCCACAGCTCATCGGGTCTTCAGTCATTAGTATCCATTGTGCCAAATCTGTTCTTGAGATATTCTCAATTCAGGTGGGATAAACTCAGGGCATTTTTTTGTTCTTTAGACATATTTGCATTTTCTTCAACTTCGACGTGAACATACATATGAGAAATGGATGGTCTATTTCACAATCAGCTCCTGGCTTCATTTTAGGTGCTAATGTTGAAATCAACCATTCTCTCTTCCCACATTAGTCAAGTTGATTTCTGTGTATTCCATCTGGAGCTGTGCGTTAGTCTGGGTAGACTAGAGAAACAAATTCATAGAACTTCATGTGTACAAGAAAGAGCTTTATGTAAAGAGAAATTGTATATGAAGAAAACATCCCAGCCCTGTCCAGATCAAATCCATAAGTCTTATATATTAATTAGCCCATATGTCCAGTACCAGTCTGTGAATTCCTCTTCAGATTCACACAACACATGCGATGATGCTGAATGCAGGAAGATCACAGGCCAGTAGGTGGAAAGTCTTGTGGATCCAATGGCAGTGGAAGCATTTCAGTGCTGATAGGGGTGTCCACATGGCTCCTTCAGCTCAGCTCTATAGCTCTAGCATAGCTCCATGTGTCTTTTCAACAGAAATGTTTCACAGGAAGTAAATATAAGTGTCCTGCCTCCAGCAAGCTAAATATCTCCTTAGCAGGTCCAAATGAGGTCATCAAGTTGTGACGTGATTGACAGGCCAAACCCCACCCCTTCACTTTTAAGTCTCAAATTGACAAAAGATCACGTAACTACCACAAACCACCCCTTGTCAATCTGACTCTTTCACACAACTCTTTAGCCATATATAATGTTCAAACAAACAATAATAAAAATGTATCTGTACCTAACAGGATAAAACTAAAATGCATACAAATCAACATGTGCCACCCACATTTAAATATAACATTCTATAAGTGAACAAAACAAAAATATCTATACTTATGTGAACACCTACTCCATATTCCAATGAACTTATTCCTACAAATATGTACCACCTATGAACGTTTGTAAGCTGTTATCCGAGCCTTCGTGCCTTTATCCACTCCATTTTGGGTATCCAATTTCTATTCTGCCCACTTAAATCAATCGAGTCTCTGCAGAGACAATCATATTCTTTGACATGAAGAATCTTCATTCCAGTTGGGACCTTGTGAAGTCCACATCCATAAACAAAGTCAAATGAGGACAGGCTATCCATAAAGTCTTCAGAAATATGCACCAGTTCACAGGCTGAAAAATCTTTTCTTCATTAGACCATGGGCCCCATCACAAATTCTCAACAAACCCCTTGTTCTAGTTCATGAACTCCAGACCAGTCAACTCACTCTCATCTTCTCTAGTTCCTGGAAATCAGGTCCATGGGTGTCAGTGGCCAGACTCAACCTGTCTCTTTATTGCTTGCATATCTCTCAACAAGCGAATCCAGGTGGTCACCTAGCAAGCATTTCAGCCTGCCCACAGACTCCCTTTAACAGTGCAGTCCTAGAACAGAAAGTTTCTCAGGGCTCCAGATTTGTTCCAGCTTCTGACAGAAACTATATGACGATTACAACCCAATGTGCAACAACTACCTAACCAGGACTCCTAGTACTGCTAAAAAATTGGTTTCTGTCCAGTTGCCTAGTGCAGATATTTCATTAAAATAAAATGGAAAAATATGTGCCATTTCATGACTATCACCTACATCTTTTATAATAAGCTCTCAATTAGTCTGCTTATCAACTACCTTTGTCCACCTTCATTCTCTACAGTGATGCCAGGGTTTGTTGAAAGTTGAGAATCTGTGTACTTTTCTGCTTCATTGTTTCCCATGTATTTAATTACCAGTAGAATAAGGTTCTAATCTTATTATGGCTTATTAATCAAAATGGAAGGGTGCATTAAAATGGGTTCAGCAAGAAAGAGAAAAAGAGTATTTGAAATTTGAGAAAACCAAAATTGAAAACAAAACAAACAGAAGGATTTCCCTTTTCCTATTTTTCAAACACTTGTAGCACCTGACCCTATTATCAAAATAGCTTCAGGAAACAATCCTATATCAGCTATTGCAATAAGAATGAGATTTAAATGAACCCTTCCCAAAGATTATTATTTTTAAGACCTCATGTCTTTAATTTGAGAATAACTTTTTCTCCCGGATTTCTAATGGTCCCAAGTTTATATTGCTTTCTTCTGTTTCTTCAGAAATAGAAAGTGTAGAATCTTTGTCCCCTAAGGTACAGCCTTGAACCATTAACAGTCTATAATTTCAATATTCAAAAGCTCTGTATATCATAAATATCTTAGTAAATGTGTGGCACATATTACATAAAAGCACATATTGACATTAGTCTAGTACTCATTTTTATTTATCTCACTTAGAGTGAATATGTATACATTCTACTCCATAAATATACATGTATTTGAATGTGGGGTATTGCTCCAGAGATTGGAATATTACATAATGCATGATATGTAGATATTACTACCTTTCTAAAATATGAACATTTGTGATTTCTAAAAGATATTGGTCTTAAGGGTATTGAATGTACACTTCTGCACTTGTACAAACATTAATTAAGCAGGCCTAAGTCTATCAAATTTCATATTTGAAGGATTTATTTCTGGAAAAAGAAAGTAAATCTCTAACTTTAATATTCTATTCATAAAAATAATGCATTTAGAGGAACTTTAATTTCTAGAGAATAAATTTATAGACACTTTTCCAATGATCTATTTTACATAGTTAGAGTAGTCTTTCAAGGCCTAGCATGCCTCCAGTTTGGATTAACCTAGCAGGAGCAACTCAAACGAGTGAGGCCAAATGCACTCTCTTAGTCAAAGTCCTCACAGCATTATCCTAACAACAGAAGTATGGGATTGGATAATAAAAGGTGATTTCTGAACAACAATATGTCATAATTACTGAATTCCCAAGGATCGACTATTTCATAATCTAGATATTTCAAGCTCAATGAGGAAACCTGATACCCTGTACTTGGTGCCCAGCTGGAATAACAAGGCCTTATGGGAAGTTCATCACTATTCCACGTGTGTGGTCTTTCAGGCACCAACAGATTGGCCTGCACAGATGCACAGTTTAATCACTAAAGATAAAATTGTATGTCTTGGCCAACTTTAGCCAACACACATGCTATTTTACCCTGATGCTTACACAGCAATTAGAATTTCTCAGGGTGATAACATGTGGCAACCACGCTAACTCTTAACTACCTTTTACACTGGCATTTTTTCCAGAGCCTCTGACCTGGGCATGAAAATCCCCCGAGAGACTGGCAAAGTGCTCTCATTCATATAACATAATCCTTAGAAACTACAGACCCTCAGCTGGTGTGTGAGTATTGATATGTGCATACAGATATTCTTGAGGAGTATTTACAACCCTCTGATAAAGGTGTTTGTAAATTTACATGCTTGAGGAGGTATCTTTTAAACCGAGGGGGTGGGTGGTGGGTGGGTGGGGAAGAGGTGAAAATCTTAAATCTAAGCATCTGTAAATATTTGGGTTTTATGCTAATGCCCTAAAAAGAGAAGTGTTTATGCTTCATATTGTCAATAATTCTTTTCTAGAGAAATTTCTGTAAGTGAATGGTGCATTTATCTTGTTCCTAAAGTTATACAAAGGAAGCATTTTTAACCTAATAAGAAAACCCACACACTCATGCATGGATTCTGGATTAGGTTTCTATAATACCAACATAATTTCTTATCCCTCCAGGCTTATTAATTATTACTTCTCCATTAAAGACAGCAACAAATCCTCATTGTCAATGTTAGGGCAAAGTTACTACTGTTTTAGCTTTTGATTTTATTGGATTTATTTTGTTCTCGCTTTGAAAGTTAATTCAAATCTGAAAGAAAACTATGCTGTTAATTAAATGCCAGTCCTTTGCTTCATGAAAGAGTTTTTAGAGCATTAGTAAACACAATATAAATGGCTAAGCTAGCTTAAAAGATTAAAAATTGCTAAGAAAAAAAACGCTTAAACTAAATAGCTTCAAATGACTTAGATTTTTGAACCAATGAAATGATCATTGTTACTAAAATGAAATGCATTGGCTTAGAGCTACTTCTTTTTCTGGTACATCAAAACTATTATCCTTGATTTGTCATGAATTTTCGATGGGAATCTTTGTTGCACAGTGGTGAACCACTCAGCTACTAACGGTAAGGTTGGCAGTCTGAACCGACCATGAGTTGGAAGAACCCAGTGACAATTGGTTTGCTTATTTTTGTTTTGCTTTAATTTATTTTATATTCAGATAAACTTTAAAAGAAAATTGAAATAGTTGTGCTTTCTACAAATAAAGAGCATGCAGGAGCATTCTGAACCCTTGTGGATTGCTGAAAGAGACATTGCACCAAGTATAGTGAAACACGTATATTTCTGCATTTAATATCACTTATAACCCAAAATAGAATTGAAATTAATTTTAGACTGCCCACATAATATATAGTTAGATCTGGCACATGATCTTTCTACATACGCATCCAGTGATTTAGCAGAACAGAAAGGGTACCAAATATGAAAATTTAGCCACAACCAAAAACCTTGAGACATGAAGGAACTGGCTTTGAGAATTTGGGAACACGTGCTCCAGTGACATTTAGGTCAATTGGCATAACATAATCCACACAGATAATAGTCTACATCCTGCTTTCCTGAGCAAAGGCTTCTGTCTTGAAAAATTGCGATTGGACATATAAATGGCATTTTTTAAAATATCTCTCTGTTGAAATAAAGAAGAATGAAAGAAATCAAACACTCTAGAAGATCATTAATTAGTTCAGAGAATTAATGGACAACCTGAACCATAGTCTTTCTGAGGTCAGAACTAGATGTTGTTCACTTACTAGTACTACACTTCTTCTACAGATATTAATAAAGAAGTACCAAGATAGTTTGGGAGAAAAAAAATGGGAATGAAACTCAAATTCATAAAAGACTAGACTTCCAAGCCTGATAGAGGTTCATGCATTCCTCAAGATAGAACTATAGACACCTTTAAAAATGGAAGTGAACCCATTCCCAGAGATCACTGTTCGGCTAAACTTGAGAGACCTATAGAAGGAAAAAATAACACCTATGAGAAATATGATCCTGACATAAATCAAACATATGAAACTAAAAGGATAGCATTTGTCCAAATTAAGAAGTCTAGAAGGGGCAGGAACTAAGGATTGACCGAAAAGGGAAAACCAATGAGAAGATAGCAAGAATATTTTTACATCGAAGGAATTACAACTAATGCAAAACAAAAGAAGAAGAAAAAAAAGTGTAAATTGATGAATGAGTAAATTTTCACTCAAATCACATTTTTTTTAATTCAGAGAAAAGAAGTAATCAGAGAAAGGAATAACAAATCATTTCACTGTCTAAAGAAGATACAGAAATGTAAATTTAACCACCAAAAATAATCCTATAAATATTGTTAGCTGTAGCAATCATACAAATTAAGATTAATTGAATATTCATGATTACATGTAAGAACTAAACCTACTGGTGGGCATAATAAAAACGAGGGAGGGCACATACTATTGGTTATATCAACATTGAGGAAAATTTCATCAATGAAGCTTATGTTGCATAATCAGACTAGCATAGAATCTTCAGAGTGTTTTCTCAAAATTATAGAGGATCTTATGAAATAACTCCTGGTACCATAATATGGAGAAAACAGAATGGTTTGTAAAAAGGTAATTACATTGTTACTTAAATAATTTATATTAATTATATTAACGTAGAGAACTTTCTTTTTAAGTCATTGGACTTTAAAAATGCAAATTTGTTGCATTTCATTTAGAAAATATGTAAAAAATTATATCTACTGAGAGAATCTTTAATCAGATAGACACATCTATAAATATATAGACAACTATTTACATGAGGAATATTATAAAGTTTTTAAAAATAGGATTACAAGATAATGAAAATTTTCACATACTTTTGAAGCCCCTAAATTTGAAAAATATACATTAGTATGAGGGTAAGTAAAAAATTACCATCACAAATTCATAGAAATATTCATTAAATAAAATATCAAAACATGAATCTATTTCATCTCAACATATTTTCCATCTAAGACTATAGGTTTCTGATGGAGCATTTCCTCTCTCTAATTTAGCCTTAATATTCTGTGCTTTTTTATCCATACTGCACCAAAATAGCAATTTGACATCTTTAAGGGACTGAAATGATGTTTCTTTTAAATGTTCTTTGAGTTTGGGGAACAAAATTAAGTCTGAAGGGATGAGATCAGGGCTGGAATAGATGAAATAATGGTTCCCAGGAAATTCTTGTAACACAGGATAGTCCCTGCTACCTTGAAGATTGAGCAAAGTGCATTTTTGCTAATGGGAGAAAAATTGTGAGTGCAATTTTCCTACCCATTTTCCTACCAATATAGTTTAAAACTTCCTGAAAACTTTTTCATAATAAGTTTTAAAAATTATTATTACCTTGCATCTTTCAATAACATTTGTCAAGATTACTCCTCTGGAATTCCAAAAAGCTGTTGTTACACCTTTCTGCCTTGAATGTAATTGGTCTCACAGATGCCCACAGAAGTAAGCCACCCTTGTGACTGGAGTTTGTTCCTTAGATCTTATTGCTAAATTCATGACGTGCCCTTGGTTATGAATCATTCCACAGAGCATCATTAGCTTCTATCATACTTAAAAGATTAATGGAAAGATCAGCTTTTGGCAATCATCCATCTTTGCTCTCTTCCTAAATAATGTTCTTGATGTCAGCCCATGGCTTATCAGATATTCTATCATTAGTGTCCAATGCAGAAAAACAGTCCTTGAGATATTGGCAAAATTCAATGGGATATACTCAAGGTTATATTTTGGCTTTGTGGACTTGTTTTAATTTTCATCAGCCAGAACTTACATATGAGCAATGGATGGTCTGTTCCACGTGGGCCCCTAGTCTGGTTTTAGTTGCGGTATTCGGCTTCTACTCTTTCCACAGAAGTAGTTAATTTGGTTTATGTGTATTCCATCTGGTGAAGGACATGTGTATATTCATTTCTTGTGTTGTTGAAAAAAGCTATTTACTATGAAGAAACTGTTGGTCTTGCAAAATTCTGTTGGGATTTCTAGCTTTGCTTCCTTCACCAATATGATAGTTTGCAACTACTCTCGCTTCTTTGTTTTCAACTTTTGCATTCCAATTGCCAATTACAATCAATGCACCTTGATTTTGTGATTGATTAATTTCAGATGGAAGGTGTTTGTAAAAATGTTTTCATCAATATCTGTGTTGTTGGCTTTAATGCTTTGGTGCATAGGCTGAATAATAGCTGTATTGATTGTATTTACTTCCAGGGGGATAAACATAACCCTATCACAGACAGCATTGTACTTCAAGTTGAAATATCTTTATTGATGATAACTGCAACACCGTTCTTCTAGATTATGTCATCTCTGCAATAGTAAGCATGGGCTTTTCTGATTCAAAATGGCCAATTCCAATGGATTGCAGCTCACTAACACCAAGGATATTGATCTTTATATATTTTATTTGTTTTTGCATTTTTGATGACTCCCAATTTTTCTCTGTAGATTCTGATTCTGATTACTGGTAAATTGTTACAGCAGCATCTTCCTATTTGAGTTTTCCTGACCAGTCAATGAAGGTCTTGAGGGCTTTGCTCCCACAGGCTTCCTTCCTTCATTTCGCTAGGGTTGACCCGCCTTGAGAAGGTAGCTAACGCTTCTTCAGCATAATTCTGAGGGCATTCTGCAAACTGGGTGTTCAGAGTTTAAGCTGTGAAATATTTCTCCAGATTTGGATTTATTAAAATATAAAAATCCTTGAATCACACAGGTGGGGTACTTATTTCATTTGACCTTCGTTGACACCTCACTTAGATGTTTGCTTGTTTCAAGAAAAACCTTTGAGATTCCCTTTAAGACCCCAGACTCTACTGTTATTTCTAACCTGCACCATTTGATTTATTCAACCCACTTGGCTATCACTCATATCTTCCATGATGGCTTCATGAGATGCCAGATTATTTTCAATTGCCTCCTGTGCGTGCAAAATTTATATATTGAGTAAAGCATATAAAAAAAATCAATGCATTTGGATTACAATGCTAGCAAAGAACATTGAAAGTACCATAGCCTGCCACAAGAACAAACAAATCCTTCTGGAACTGAGAAGTACAAGAATGTTCCCTAGAAGTAAGTATGGGGAGACTGCATCTCACAAACTTTGGAGAAATTGGTTTCTGGAAATGGTCAACATGCCTAGGAAAATAAGTCAGTGAAAAAACGGGAATACCTTTACAAGATGGATCGACACAGTGTCCGCAACAATGGGCCCCGGCATAGCCGCGCTGGTGAGGATGGGGCAGGACCTGTGCCTCAGTTCTCAATGAATCTGAACTGACTTGATGACGCATAACAGCAACCTAATATCGAAGAGAGACTAACAGCATTGTATTGTAGCATACTGCTGCTCATTTTGTTTGAATGTATTGTGTGATAACACATTTCATTAAAAAGAACATTCTGGTCATTTACCTCAATTCACATTGATTTCAAATTTCCTTTTCAAATCCATCCACCTCATATCTGATGTCACATGTGCCACCGGGCCTTTTCATTTGCTCCCTCTCTCTGGTCGCCCAGAGGAGTGAGAAGCCGTTGAGTCTGCTCCAACTGATCCCTCAGAGATAGGTTGCTTCTATTGCTGACATCTAGCCTTTCCGAAGTCTAAGGAAATTGATGCTTGCTAATAAACCACTCATTGGAAACAGTAGCCCAAATCTTTGGACAGTTGCTGGTCTGGTGGATACCATTGATTGTAGAAGTAGTTTCTACACCATGTGAGTGAACACTGCATCTTGGAATAAATATCTTGTTCATTTAAAAATTAATATCTCATTTTACCATACTTTAATTGATGTATCCTCATAAGTAATATTTTAAATTTGTACAGTAACCAATTAAATGTGATGTAGCTTAAAATATTTTTATGTTTTCTAATCTTTTCGTGATTTTTAATAATTTATCTCCAGAGAATAAATTGTTTTATTTTGAATATGGGAATTATACGTTTGTTGTTAGTACTTAGGTCGATGACACCCAGGACTGAAGAACCAGTAGAGATGACAAGGAGCATAAGGGCTTCGGGGGAGTGCAGGGAGGCAGGTGGTCTGGGGTAGAGAAGCTGACATCCAGGAGTTCAAGAAGGAAGAAAATGGTTTGAAACTGACTGTGGTAGCAATTGTATAATACTGCTTGATCTGACTGAACTACAGAATGGTATGCTATCTGTATTAGCACCCAATGTGAATCTACTATAACTTAATTTCATTTTTCTCTAAACTTTTAAAATCCCCCTGTGTTTTGTTATTCTAAAATTAATAATTGTTAAACTGCCCATCATTCTTTTGATTTAAAAATGGTACCTGTTGAAATTAAATCTTGAAGTTGGCTTGAAATAAAAATGTTAAACAGGACTCAGAAATGTAGGTTTTAAATTTTGTTTTGTTTTGTTTTTAAGTAAGTCATTAAGGGAACAATGTATAGGACCTGGTCATCAACAAATCTTGAAGGGTTAACTATAAGAAAGACTGCTTCTCTATAATAATAATAACTTGAGAGTATGTTCTTTAGCATCTGGTTTTACACAATCTGTGAGATATGGTTTTGATTCTCAGTAACATCTCAACACTATAACCCTGTCCTGAAACCTTACAGGGAGTAGAGTCTAGGAACTACATCATCTAAACTCTTGCCTACAGTGTGTCTACAAGATTTTAGCTATGAGATTTAGAAAATAAGATCCAAAAGCAAAAAACAAGTGAAAGACATTAATTTTAAGAGTTACTAGGTACATGAGTGGGCTTTAGAGGAAACAACAGACTTTTTAAAAACAGGTTTTTAAGCACTGCCACCTTCATTGTCTCGGTAAACGCTGCAACCGCTCTGTTTGTTCGTTTGGTGCCATTCTGTCACGTCAACATTCTCCCCAGCAGCCTTTGCAAACTTCATCGTTCTACTTCCCAGTTATGTTCAGTTTTCCTTGTACACAAATTATTCCTTCTCAAATAACAAGACTTTTTGTTTTTGTCATTATTTTTATATAACCATGATTGCTATGCTTATTATTGATAATCTACTACACAACTTGGGTGGTTAGTTTAAGTATGCGTCCAGAGGACTCAGTCTGTTAAGATTGGTGAAGCTAGCAACATTTGGGGTAATTAGGAGTAGATGTTTCAGTGCAATTGCAGAAAAACAAACTACATAAGTTGAAGAAAGGAGACCAAAAAGGAAAATGTAAAGTATTTAAAGAGGCAAGAAAGATGCAAAATAACATTTCACATCAATGATCTAGGTTTATACATTTATGAAAAAATATAACATATAGTTCAAATATTTTAATTAAAGGCCACCTATAGTATTCAGTAAAAAAAAAAGTCAAAATACTCAACTTTAACCAGAATAGTTTCCACTCTGGCATATTATAGTATAAGCAATAAAAAATAACTTGAATTTATTGAGTGTCTCTTAGTTTACTATGCAGTTAATGGTGGAATTACATTAATTAAAATTACATTTTGGCAAATGTCAAGTTAATTTTGGAATTATATTCAATAACCAGGTACATATAAATGGCATTGCACATCATTCTAATGTATAATGTTCTTAATATACTTGAAAACTTTGCAAGTCTAAAAATTTATTGTCTCCAGAATAACTAAATAAAAACTTGCCATTATGACCTTTTTATGACAAAAATAGAGTTGAAAACTATTTTAAAATGCTGAGTTTCTTATGTAATCATGGTTTTAATGTGAAAATGAAGTAAACATCTTAGATTCAAATATAGATTTTAGCTCTAATTAAAATGGGCACATGATCGTTGGCCACAGAAGCATCTCTTACCCAGTCACCTTTACTTTTCTATTGCTCTCTTAAGAACCTTCCGATTTGCTAATGTATGCTGTTTTTGCCATTGTAAGCATTAGAAAGATGGGTGTATATGTGCACACTGACCACTAGTAACAGAAGCCCTTGTGAGCTGTGGATTGACATCAAGAACAACATCGTAATAAAGAAAGCAAGAGTCATTAAAAATACAAGAAATTTAAAAAAATAACCAATGTGAACATCTGACAGACTCTAAAACTTCCTCTTTAATGTATAGCTAAAGAAAATGGAAGAAATGATTAAGTAAAAGAAGTGGAGAGAAATTTCCAAAGGTGAGCCCATGAAGACAAAGATAACTATTATAATGCAATGTGCTAAGACCCAGAATTAGAGAGCAAAACGAAGTCCATAGTTAGCATATCTCAAGCTAAAATAACCGAAGAAAAAAATACTTACATTTAGTTGCAATATTGAAGTATTCTATGGGCAAAATAATGAATGATGCAGGAAATCTCAGAAAACAATGGAAGCAATACAGAATCACTGTACCAAAAAGTACTGTATGGTATTCAACCATTTCAAGAGGTAGGATATGAGTAACACCCAAAGATACTGAAGGAAAAAATACAAACTTCACAGAAGGCATGAATATGAAACGCAGTTGTAGGAACTGATAGAAGACCAATTGAAGTGTTTCTAACCTGTGATGAAGCATTGCAGCTACTCACTAATTTGTGCCAAGAAATTTGGGAGACAGCTGCCTGGAGGAGATCCATATTTGTACCCATTTTAAAGAAAAGTGTCTCAACTGAATGCAGACATTATCAAACAGTATTATTAATATCAAATGCAAGTGTATCATTTCATCACACTTAGTATATATGTTGAGAAAATAATTAAAGAAGCTGGACCACAGAGAGAAAAACTAAAGCATCAGAATTCTAGGATTGCTTATGAACAGCCTGCGATATGCAGGTACACAACAATCATTGCTGAAAATGAGGAGCACCAGAAGAACATGTTGATGGTCAACATGTTCAGTATTAATTGCAATTCAGAATAAATAAAACCAACATCCTCACAGCTGGACCAATAGACAACATTTTGATAAATGGGGAAAAGATAGAAATTTTCAAGGATTTCATTTTTCTTGAATGCACAATAAATATTCATGAATGGAGCCATTAAAAAGATATACATCGCTCTGCCATATCTGCTGCACATGGCCTCCTTAGTGTTGAAGAGCACGAATGTTACTGTCAAGACTAAGATGAGCCTTCTCAAGGCTATGATGTTTTCAACTGCCTCATAGCCCTGGTGATTGCATGTTGAGCTGCTAACTGCATAGTCAGCAGTTCAGGTCACCAGCTCCTTCCAGGGAAAAAGATGAACATTTCTACTGTTTATGGGAGTAAAGAGGTACAGGTTCAGACATGCACAGAGGCGGTTCCACCCTGCTCTGGAGTTCTCTATGAGTCGGCGTTGAGTTGATGGTGGTGAATTTAAGTTGAGTCATATGCATGTGAAAAATAGACAATGGATAAGGAAGAGTGGCGAAATATTACTAATTTTAATGATAGTGCTTATGAAGACTATCGAAAATACCATGTAATTATAGAAAAAACATGTATATCTGTTTGGAAAAAGGATAGCCAGGATGTTCCTTTAAAGCAGGGATGGCAAGACTTCTCATGCACTTAGTGATACCAGAAGAGACCAGTCCCTGGAGAAGGACGTCACGCTTGGGAAAACAGAAGGTCAGCGAAAAAGAGAAAGATCATCGAGGAGATGGGCTGATATAGTGACTGCAATAATGATCTCAAACACAACAATTACAAGAATAGTGCAGGACCAGGCAGTGTTTAATTCTGTTGTCTATACATAATTATGAGCTAGAAGCAACTCAATGGCACGAAAAGTAACAGCAGCCTATACACACTTCTGTGGGCTCCTAACTACAAAAGAAAGCAATTTATAGGATGATAAATTCTCCCTACACAAATATGTATCGGTTTCCAAACATTCTTTTACTTCCTGGACTCCTTGATACCATCTCCTTTTTACCTTAGGAGTCTCCATCTTTCTCGTGCGGAATGGCTGCTGGTTTCAGAAAAAACCTACAAATATGTATTTATGTTAATTTGTAGGTTTGCTTTTCGGTGGTCATCTCTATAAACAATTTGGAAACATTTTGAAAAAACTTCCTGGGTGTTCCAGTCTTGTGAAAAGCAATAAATACACTGAAAAAAATAATAGTCCTATTTCTTCCTGTCAAGAAAGAAATTTAAGACAATGAAGAGGTGGATATAAAGTGGGTAGTCAAGAATTTATATGCTGTGGTTTCCCTGAGATGAATATATGTTGGGGCTTCAAAAATTCATAGAAAATTTGATTATATCTTAAATAATTTTTCTATAAGCTTCCTGATGCCCTCTTCATATAGGTATGTACCAAAACAGACCCATTACTATCAAGTCAATGCCACCTCACAGTGACCCTGTAGGACAAGGTAGAACTAACTGGCCCTGTGAGTTTCCAAGACTGTCTCTTTATAGGAATTGGAAGCCCTGTCCTTCTCCTGAGGAGCTGACTCATGTTTCAAAAGGCTGACCTTTCAGTTAGCAGCGCAACACTTAACTCACACGCCACCAGGGCACCTCTGTGTATGTATGTAACAGTATACGATTTATCTATCATCTGCATATTGTCTATCTATCGCCTATCATCTATTACAAGGGTCAACATACATTTTGATCCCTCAAACACTACACATTTTTCTTGTTATATTTGAACTGCTGATCCAAAAAAAACTGCACAATTTTTCCACTATAAACTCTAGTTTTTGAGAGGAAAAGAGTGGTATACCATATATCACTCTTCACTCTGCTCACCCCTAAAAGAATCAGGATACTTCAGGGCTAGATGGCCGCTTGTTTACTTTCAAGCCTTTAAGTCCCCAGACGCTATAGGTCTCAATAGCCGGGCACCATCAGCCTTCTTCACCACACTTACTTATGCACACATTCGTCTTCAGCGTTTATGTGTGGAAGGTGGTCACACAATGATGGTTT
>NW_022103906.1:53801072-53810992 GCF_000313985.2 Echinops telfairi | reverse complement strand
TCCAAGTATCAATTCACTGTTATTAGGAACTGAATTGGCAGAGCCAATTTGGTATTTTAAAAACAGGCCAGAGATAAAAATTACTGTATAATAAATAAGGATCCTGATGGTGTAGTGTGTCCTGTGTTTGAATTCTAACCACAAGGTCAGCTTGTAGAGCTCACCAGCCATTTTTCAAGAGAAAGATGATATTTTCTGCTCACATAAATATTTGCAGCCTCTGAAACCCACAGAAAAGGTTTCCCTCTGTCCTATAGAGTTGCTATGAGTTGTAATCAACTGACTGATAGTGAATTTGGTACAAAAGAGATTGGTACAAATAGATTCAAATGTTGTGAAACCCAAAATGAGTCCGTCAGAGTTCAAACTCCTTTATGTAAGTTAAAATATTGCAGCTTTGTTTTTAAAGGGAACAACTTTTTCACCTGTGCACAGAAATTCTTAAAAGATAAGTTAGAATTTATCTTATAAAGAAGATTGGAGTCAACCTCACCTCTGAAACATTTAATATGAATTATTCATTGACTTCTATATATTAAAAGGTTTTCTGAAATGTGTACTACATAATTTGAAAAATAAAAATCAAGATCTTCAAATTAGTTATGAAAATTGATGTAAAATTGTTTTGGCACTCTAAATTGCCTTCATACTGTCCATATATATATATATACCTTCTCAATTTTCTTTTTAAAATTTTCACTCTTCTCAAGTTGTATTCTGGTGTGTCAGTAACCAATTTATATATTGCACAGCCTCTCACACCAAAAAGAAAAAAAAACAATTGCCATCTAATGAATTCTAATAGTGGCCCTATGTGACAGGGAAATTGGTTCTTTGGATGTCCAAATCTTTAAATCTTTTAGAGGATGCTGAATAACTTGTAGGGTTTTACCACTAACATTATGTGTAACCAACTAATGCCAATTCTTTTTCAAATATTTACCTTTTTTGTCTTATTTGTAATTTGTGGTTTGAATTCTTATTATATTTAAAACTAGGATGCTAAATGAGCAAATTAGTGTGATAGCTGAAAATACACTGGGATACCTTATCTGAGAATATAGCTGATGTGGTTACTGAATGCACTTTTCTGAATCAATGCCCCTAAGACACGAGGAAGAGGCATTACAGCCAAGACACCAGGAAAAAAGTTGTTGTTGGGCTGATAGGCGTTTCTATATATTTATCATCATCTAGCCATCCATTTAGCAATCTACTATCCGTCTATTCCAATCGGTATAGACACATTCTGTTGCTGTTGTTAGTTTCCAGCTCATAGTCATACTATGTGTAACTGAACAGACGCTGTCCTGCCCTGAGCCACACCCAAAAGGGTTTAACTTGAACTTGTATTTGCACCCTCTGTGTCAAAGCATTTTGTTGAAAATCTTCATCTATGTTGCTCAACTTTTGCTTTACTAAGCATGATATCCTAGACTAGTCTATAACTATAAAATGTCCAAAGAAAATGAGACAATGTCATACCATTCTTGTTTCTAAGGTGCATTCTTTATTAATTTATTTTTTTAGTTTATTCTTTATTAAAAGATCATTTTATTGGGAGCTCTTACAATTCTTATAATAATCCAAACATCAATTGTATCAAGCATATTTGGACATATGTTGTTATCATTTTTTCTAGACATTTACTTTCTATTGAGCTCTAGGTATCAGTTCTTCTTCTTCCTCCCTCACCCCCCACCCTTATGACCTCTTGATAAATTATAAATTATTATTATGTTCATATCTTCCACTGACTGCCGTCTCTCTTCCCCCATGGTTTCTATTGTTCGTCCCACTAGAGGGGGCTGTGTGGTTATGTGTTGATCATTGCAATAGGTTTCCCCCTTCCTCCCCTCCTCTTCCCACCTTCCCCCGACCCTTCTGGTATTGCTATTCCCATTCCTGTTCTTGGATTCCGTGTGTCTTGAGCTCTTAGCTCTTATCTGTACCTGTGTACATGTTCCGGGATAGTCCAAAGTGAGAGGCAACACTGGGGTCATGCTAGTGAGGGGTGAGGAAGCCTTAAAGGAACCAGAGGAATATTTTGTGTTTCATCGGTGTTTTACTACAACCTGGTTGATTCATCCCTTCCCTGTGACCCCTCTGTGGGTATGTCCCATTGTCTACAGGTGGGCTTTGGGTCTCTGCTCTGACCCCCCTTGATCTCAACAATGTTTTTTTTTATTTGTTTGTTTGTTAAGAGTTTTCTGATGTCTGTTATGCAGTCCCAATGACACCTCGTGATTGCACAGGCTGGTGTGCTTCTTCCTTGTGGGTTTGTTGCTTCTTTGATAGATGGCCTCTTCCTTAACTTCAAGCCATTAAGAAGACTATAGACGCTATATCTTTTGATAGCCAGACACCATCCACTTTCTTCACCATTTTGTCTTCAGTGATTGTACCTAGCGGATGAGCATCACAAAATGCCAGTTTGTTAGAACAAAGTGTTCTTGTATTGAGGGAGGGTATGAGCAGAGGCCCTAAGTCCATACAATACCTCAGTATATTGCCATATAAATAGGTGTACATAGGCCAATCCTTTATTTTTATGAATTAATGTATTTATATAAGTACACACCTATGCTTATACCTGTAGCCATAGCTTTGCTTCCTAGATTGCTCCTGTGTTTCCTTCTACCTTCCTCTTGCCCCACCATTACGCTCATACTACTTCTTGTTAGTACTTCCTCTCAGCTGGATTGCTGTTGCTCCAGCACCCCCAGTATCTCTATGTCCTCCTCATTGTTGGTTTTAAGTCCCTAGTTAGTCCCCTGTCTATGGCATTGTTTGCTCACCTCTCCCTTCTGTACTTCTTCTAAGACAGATTTGTTTGTTCTTCTGTCAATTCCCATTACTTTCAATATTATTCAGCAATCAAACACAACAATTCTTTTTCGATCTTCCTTGGCTTAACTTTCACATGCACATGAGACAACTGAAAATGGCTGTGTCAGATGCTCCTTAGTCCTCGAAATGACACCATTAATTTTTAACACTTTGATCAGATCTTTTGCAGCCACTTTGCCCCCCAATGCTATAGGTGGTTTGATTTCTGGGCTGATACTTCAATGAGTACTATATGTGGATCTAAATAATACAAAATTCTTGGCAACTTCAGTTTTTTCTCCATTTATCATAATGTTGTCCATTGATTCAGTTGTGAGGATTATTGTTTTCTTTACATTGAATTGTAATACACACTGCACGCTAAAGCCATGGATATTCATCAGTAAGTGCTTCATGTCTTCAGTGCTAACATCAAGAAAGGGGTATCATTTGGATAGTCTGTTAGTTAATAAGCCTTCTTTTAATACTGATGTCACATACTTTATCATGTATTCCAGCTTCTAAGGTGAATTTCTCAGCTTACAGACTGAATAAATATGATGAAAGGTTATGACACTGAAGCATGCCCTTCGGATTTTAAGTTATGCAGTATTCCTTTGTTGTATCTCAACAATGGCCTCTTGGCTTTGAGGCCTCTTCTGGAATTCCCCTTCTTCTCAAGGTTATCCACAATGTATTATGGCCCACACAGTTGAATACCTTGTATACCTTATAGCCAATGAAACATAAGTCAATATCTTTCCGGTATTTTCTGCTTTGAGCCAAGATCCATCTGACATCAGCACTGATATCCCCTGTTCCATGTCCTCTTCTGAATTCAGCTGGAACTTCTGACAACTCCCTGTCAATGTACTGCTGCGACCACTGTTGGATGATCTTAAGCAGAATTTTGCTTGTTTGTGATATCGGTGATATAACTCCATAGTTTGAGCATTCCATTGTGTCACCTCTCTTTGGAATGGGCTTATAGATTCCACTCAGTTGGCCAAGTAGCTGCCTTCCAAATTTCCTGGCATACATGAGTGAGTGCTTCCAGGGTTTCTTCAGCTTACTAAAACATTTCCATGGCAATTCTGTCAATGAGTGGAGCCTTGTTTTGGGCTAATGCTTTCAGTGCAATTCGAACTTCTTTCTTCAGCATCATTGTCACTTGCTGATATGCTATCTCTTGAAATTGTAGATTATTGGCTAGTTTTTTTAGGAACAGTGACTCTGTGTACTCTTTCTGCCTCCTCTTGATTTTTCTTGCATCACTCAATATTTTGCCTATAGAATCTTTCCAAATGGCCATCCGAAGCTTGGATTTTTTTGTTTCATTTTTTTCAGTTTCAGGTATGCTGAGCATGTTCTTCCCATTTGGTTTTCTAATTCTAGGTCTCTGCACATTTTGTTAGAATATTGGTCTGTGTCTTCTTGAGTTGCCTTTTGAAAATTTCTATTGAATTCCTTGACTTCATCCTCTCTTCTATTTAATTTAGCTACTCTACCATGAAGAGTAAGTGACAGAGTCTCTTGGAACATCCACTTCGATCTTTTCTTTCTTTCCTGTCTTTTTAATGGCCTTCTCTCTTCCTAAGTGATGGTCTTGATGTCTTCCCACAGCTAATCAGTATCTGCCATTAGTGTTAAATTCATCAGATCTGCTCTTAAGATGTTCTCAAATTCAAGTGGGATAGACTCAAGGTTGTATTTTGACTTTTGTGGATTTGCTTTAATTTTCTTGAACTTTATTCCGAGCTTACATATAAGCAGTTGATTGTCTGTTTCACAGTCATTCAGTCCCTAGTCTGGTTTTATTTGCTGACATTGAGCTTCTCCATTGTGTATCCCCACAGAAGTCAATTGATTTGTGTGTATTCCATCTGGGGAAATTCATGTGTATAGTTTCCTTTTGTGTTGCTGGGAAAAGTTTGCTGGGAAAAATTTGTTATAAACAAGTTGTTGATTTTGCAAAATTAAATCATTCAGTATCCACCTTCATTTCTATCACCAAGTCCATATTTTCCAACTATAGTTCCTCTCTTTGTTTCCAGATTTTGCATGACAATCTCTGGTAATTAATAATGCATCTTGATTGCATGTTTGATCAATTTACAACTGAAGTCACTGGTGGAATTCTTCAATTTCTTCATCACTAGCCTTTTTGGTTGGCACATAAAGTTGAATAATAGTTGTATTGATTGGATTTCCCTGAAAGTGAATAGATCTAATCTTTCAAAGAGAGCATTGTCCTTCATTATGGATTTAGCAAGATTCTTTCTGACAATAAATGCCACACCATTCCTCTTTATTTTATTATTCCCAGCATAGTAAATCATATAATTTTATGATTTAAAGTGATTAACACCAGTCCAGTTCAACTCACTAATTCCTAGAATATCGATCGTAATACATTCTATTTCATTTTTGACTACTTCCAGTTTTCCTGAATCCATACTTCGCACATCCCAAATTCCAACCATTTGAAGATATTAGGAACTATTTCTCTCTACATTGAGTCATGCCCCATCAGCAAATGAAGACCCTGAGGCTCCACTCCCTCCGGCTTCACCCAACTCACCACCACCAAGGTCGATTCGGCTCCAAGAAATCATCTCTGCTCCAGTCACATGATGAGTACCCGCAGACCCCAGAGGCCTTCTCCCTGCAGTACCACCGACAATGTTGTGCTTCCTTTGTTTAGGTTTTCAGTATTTGAAAAGACTTCCAAGATATGCATAGGGTTTTCAGTGACTTCTTCCTTCAAAATGGGGAGCCGAGTCCCTCTTGGTTTTCTGTTCTGGGAGCGCCACTGAAATGTGTTCATTTTGGGTGACGCTGCTGGCATGTGAAATACCACCAGTGACATAGCTTCCAGCACCCCAGCCCCATACAAGCCACGGCAGTGTGACAAACTGACTTGTCTTGCATAATTCTATCATTTGATCTCCAGTTTCAATTCTGTCATCAGAGTCACATTTGACAACTTTGGGGTTTTCCTGTTTGTTTTTGAATTTTTGCCTCCACTTGTCAATAATTTTAGATACGCCTTCATTAAATGTTTGACCCATTTCAAAATGAAGGCTTTGGAGGAATTCTTCTATTAATTTCTCAATAGCTTTGTTAGACTTGGTTCTTTAGAGGTGCATAACCATCTGCATATATGAATGTGAGTGTGTGTGTAATGTTCTTTGAATGATGATCTCATTCTTCATGAATTTGTCATTCTAGGCCTGCTATAATAGTATACCATATAATGGATCACTCAAAATGACCAATAATTATTTTCAGCTGATTCTTCCTCATTTTGAGTGGTGCCCCAATAGCAAATTAAGATTCTGAAAGCTGTATTCCATCCTTGTCATTAATGTAAAATCTACTTTGAGAAGGCAGCTCTTCCCCATTTGAATTGTAAATCCTTCCAACCTGAGGGACTCATTTCCCAGCTCAATATCTGACAATTCCCCACTGTGTTTCATAAGATGGTAGTAACTAGTCCCTAAGAAGTGGACGCCTCCTCCTTTTTCCTAGGCTGCTTCTCATTAGGAAGCTCTACTGAAACCTGGTGATATGCATTACCCCACTGCATCCGGAAATCTCAGTGGCATAGCTTCCAGCATCACACCAACATGCAAGCTACCACAGTGTGGCAAATTGACAGATGGGTGGGGAGAGGTGATAGATGACAGTGTGACAGATAGAGTGGTAAATATATGTGTTTACATATAGATATATTTCCTTGGCCCTTCCACTTGAGGATCTAGACATGTGAGTCCTCCTAGTGGCCAAATCTTAATTTATCAATACTTAAAGAATGATGGAATAGCACAAAAAGAGAACAAAATTTTATTTCCAGAATGTAAGAAAGTATTCAAAAATAGTTGGGGGTTAAAGAATCTCTGGCTCATTGAATCTTGTGCATTTTGAACTTAAATATCAAAATATAACCAAACCAACTGCCATCAATTCATTACTGACTCACAACGAGCCTATGAAACAAAGCAGGACCAGGCAGGTTTGGGAGATGTAATTTTTATGGGATTGTTCTCCTTTAGAATCACTGGTATAACTGAACTTTCTGAGTTGGCAGTAGAAGCCCAACATGTAACCCACTATGCCACCAGGGTGCCTTTGAACATAAATAAATAAGCAAAAACTTAATTACAAACAATAAAATAAAATATGACTCCATAATGCCACACTTTTATATAAATAATGAGTATATAAATAAATACAAAGAATAGAATATGTTTACAGTAAAATTTAAAATATGTTAAAAAAGAAATGATGAATATAAAATGTTCAAGGTCTGCAAAAATAATGGTAATGTTTAATTAAGGTCAGGATAGTTCAAAGATATTTATTTATAAAATACTTACAAATTATAAGCAACAAATAAATAGTTTATTGAAGAAGCTTATAGAAAGCACCTTCATCTATGGAACACAAAGTCCACAGTCACTCGCATGATGCACTACTTCATGAAGCAATGTGAAGGGCACATCATCACGTGTCTGGTTTACTGACCCACTCATTCCACTAATTTCTGCTCCAAATAAAATGAAGGTCATAATGAGACAAGAGTAGGAAAACTAATATTGAAGAACCTTTTATAAAATATACATATCACCCTAAATAATTGAGACTAGTTTTAGATTTTTTGTGTAGAAGTACAGAATGTATTCTCTTTTATGACAGTATTTATTTGCTCAGAGTTATGTTTGTGAGATTCTTGTCTTTGGTCAATGGTAGGAAATCATTATTGTATATTGCATAATATTTAATTATATTAGCATACCATTTATTTATTCATTAAATAAAATAGAGATACAATTTTAGATAAAAAATCAAAAAATGAGAGGAAAGAACATATCAGGTAGAAGAAGTAACAGGTGACATCACTTACTATCCGTGTCTCCTGAAAATGAGAAAAGAAAGAAAAGTCCATATTTTAATAGTGTGAGAGGTTTCCTGTGCTAACTAGACTCCCATAGGAACATGTGAGTGGAGTTTAATGAGGTTGCAGCTTGGTTGGAAGGTGACTGAGATAGCTGTCCCTTCCAGGCTGGCTTTGCTCTGGTCACAGCTGGCTGCTGCCTCAACAGTGGCTGCACTATAGGGCTCGAGGTTCCACCAGGACTTGCTTCATCATGCTGCTGCTGGAACATGTCACCTGTGCCGTGCCTTGTTTTTCTAGAGCTTTGGTTCTGTCAGGATTGGCTTAGCTCTGCTGCTACTGCTGCGCCCTTGCTCTGCGATTGCCTGCGGGTCAGCTCTATTCGTCTTGTCTGAGAACAAATTCGGCAGTCGCTTCCTTGGACTTGGACCAGTGGCAGATATGAGTTGACAGACCTTCAGTAATATAAGTGTCCTGGTTTTGTTCCTCTAGAGAGCCCTGCCTAACACAAATAGTCTGGTTAATTTGGTGCAGACTTATTTAGGGAGAGAATAGCCAAACTCAAACCAAACGCCCTGCCATGAAGTCACTGCTGACTCATAGTGACCCCGGTGCGTTTCTGAGACTGTAACGGTTCATGAGAGTACAAAACCAGTCTTGCTCCTGCGGAGCTGCTAGTAGCTTCCAACTCTGACCATGGAAATCAAAACCCAACACGTAACCACTACACCACCAGGTAAAATCCGAGAGACAGCAAAAGCCCAAACAGGTAGGGACACTGTGAGAACTCCTACTCTAAGGAAGATGGAAAAATATAGATGGGCTTAAATAAACATGTGATGAGAATCAAAATGACATTTTAATTAGGTCATCCCTTGTGTATATAGTGAAAGGCATAAATAGCAGACACAATACAGGTATATTATGAAAATGTTACTCTGCATCAGTTGAGAGATGGTGGTGTTTCAGATTGCAATAATTCTAATTCTATAGGAAAGTCATTGCCAGGTACTATATTTACTGTGGTATTGAATGACGATTTTGAGAGAAAGAATACATCTTTAGCCTGATTTTAACCTCAATAATTGGAATATCTGCTGTGTAGGTGTCTATAGAAGGAGAAAATTGTGGATTGGAAAGGTTTTAAAAGGTCGTCTTAAGTTTGTATTTGTGGAAGAAATGTTCAGTTTGTACTTGGAAGCACAAGGCCCAAGTCTGGCAGGATGAAGACGTGATGGGGAAACGGATCCAGGCTCAAACAGCAACAATTGGGAGGATGGTACAGGACGGGGTGTTATTTTGTTCTGCTGTATATGTTGTTGCTGAGTTTATTCAACTTGATGGCACCTAGCAACAGACCTCTAATAAATCGAATACTTTCAAACATGCGATGAATAAAACTTTTTAATTTAAATTTAAACATGATTTAACTTTCTATTCTGCTCTGGAATACTCACTAACCCTTGTCTCTGTCTATGATCTTCTCTGTCGTAGGTGTTTTCAGCCAAATAGATAATTCCCTTTGAGTTTTCAGTTAATTTTTGTTATTATTTCTAACTAAATTGTGACGTTTTGCTATGAATTCGTGTTTCTGTGACATCCCAAGTTGTCTTCTCAGTGTTCTGGAAAGTTTCTAGAAAACATGATGAGAAACTATTTGTAGAATAAATGACTGGAAGTGACTTAAAGAGAAAAAGAATCGGTGTTTGGACACTTACAGAGTGGTCATAATGGCCCCTCTCGATGATGAGGGACTTGGGCAGTAGGACAGCCACAGACTTCTGATAGCAGCCTTATGGTAACAAGAGCGAAAGGTGGGAGACATGGCTTCAAATGTCAGATACGTTTGTCTATTTGGAATGGAAAGATGAGAGACTATTGCTCTGACTGCCTGTATTTCTTAGAGAAGTGTATGGCAAGGCAATCAGGTGAGAAGAATTACTTTAAAAGCCTCAAAAAACATAGCTTTACTATATTCAAATAAAAATAAAAAGGCATGCAATACAAAATAAAAGCATTTAAAATCAGAGGAGAGGAGGCATTTGCAAGCGATGGCATGCAATGCTATAATGGTAGCTAGAAGAAAGGAGTATAGTTTAGATTTCAATGAGACCAACTTATAGCCATGTTACAGAGGAATTTGCCTTGGGTTTCCCTAAAATACATTGGGGGGAAAAAAGACAAAAACCAAAAA
>NW_022103906.1:53799881-53800759 GCF_000313985.2 Echinops telfairi | reverse complement strand
AATATGCTGAAAATGTAGAATTATTAGAAAACTAAAATAAGAAAAGAAATTATTCATCCCAAGAACCCTGCATTAAATTGATGACAGTAAATCTCATTTTCCTGGAGTGTACAACAGCAGGAGAAAAAAAATGAGTGAAATAACGAAGAGGGCAAAAACGTACAACTTCATTCAGAAATAAACTTTTGATTTGCTCTTGAGTTCAAAGGTTAATTTACTGTAAAGAACCTTCACTTTCAGATATTTTTTGAAAATCAACAACTTTAGTTATCTGATGAAGCTGTGAACTGCAAAATAATATTCAAAAAATGAACATTTCTTGAAATTACATCCACTGTCACATATTTCAAATGGCCTTAAATCTTTACTCAATGTCTTAACTCACTGAAGGCATTTTTGTGTTTGTTTTTATGAGCAGCTGAGACACAATTATCTTTATATTTTGGTTCCTGAGGACTTACTATAAGAATACTCCTCCGGGAATCTGAAGAAAGGTTAATTAAAATGTTTATGTGACATATTTCCAAATGTCACATATTTCAAGTGACCTTTGGAAGACTTGCTCATTATGGTGTAAAAATTCAAGATATATACTTATAGTATGACCTGGATTAGTTCATTTTTTTCTTAAATATGACCAAGAACAGGTAAAAACATATACCTGAAGGAAATACTAAAGTATGATATAACTGTTTTTGGATATATTTGCCTATAATTTGAAATAGCTTTTTCACTTAAGATAACATTGATAGATTCAAACTACTTTACAATTAAAAAAAGAAATAATTACAAGGGTGCTTATAGAACATGTTTTCTTTTTTTTTCACTGTCTAGGATATGGTTTTAATTAGATAGCTCTTTTTTTTTTAATCAATTTA
>NW_022103906.1:53791041-53799257 GCF_000313985.2 Echinops telfairi | reverse complement strand
TTTTTGTTCAGTATTATTGATAATACCTTGTATATTTTAGAACAGTTAATCAATGCCCATGGACGCAAAAGTCAAGAAATCAAATGCCATATTGTATTCAACAAACTTACTGTGAAAGATCCCTTTCAAGTGTTGAAAAGGAAAGAGGCCACTTTCAGGACCAACTGGATCCTGATGCAAGTGAATGGACTTTCAGTGGCCTCAGTGCGTGTGACTGATGAATGAGAAGACTGAAGAAGGATGTATGCCATTGAAGTATGGTGTTGGCAAAGAATATCGAACATGTTCATGGCATGTCAAAAGAACAAAATAAATCTGTCTTGCAGAATGCTCTTTAGAAGCAAGCGTGGTGAGACATCATCGCATGTACTTTGGACATGTTTTCAGAAAGCACCATCTCTGGAGAAGGAACTGAGGCTAAAACACATCTTTGGAAATAAGGAAGGAGGCTTTCAGCAAAGTGAGTGACTTCAGGGATGCCGAGATGGGCTCACGGACAGCAACGGTGGTGAGCAAGGTGCAGGACTGGCGATATTTCTTCTTCTTGTACAAGGGTTGAATCAGAACTGACTTGTTGGTACTTAACAACAACAAATCCAGTCTACCTTCTGCTACTATTTAGAAATAATAAATAATGTCAACAGCATTAAAAAATATATGCTTTTCTTCTTCTTTGGTATATTTGGATAAATGTATTCAATGAATCTTATGATGCTTCAAATGTACCTGAACGTTTGTATTTTGGTGAAATATATACAAAGTAAAATATAAAACTGTTAATCAATTTGTTCAACCATGAAGCAAAAACTGTCAAATGTATTTTTTAATGGCATAGACTAGAATATTTTAAAATATTATTTTAAAAGACTTTAGAAATTTTGTATCTTTTAATATAAGATCAATTAGAACATTGATCAGTTTATATTTTAGTAGCATTGCTATTACACACATTTGGAGAAATATTAACATTATGTGATCTGTACTTAGAATCTAAAGCACTATCCTAAAATAATTTATATATAGCATTTATATGAATGTAAAATGAGTACTATGAAAGCTTTCTCTTTCTCTTTGGAGAAAGTGATTCTATGTGAGTGTTTATCCTTGAAAAATATACACGTAACTTCTTAAAGTAAGCTTGATTAACAGTCTGACCTGGGGTAACCAAATCCAAATGCACTATGAGTCTACATTTTCAAACATTCCGGAAGTTGAAAGACGTCCAGAATGAGGTTTGTCATCAATCGACATTTCACCTTCTTTTATAGAAATAAGAAAAATCCACTCATACACTTGAGTTTTCCCCATAATGCTGTCCTTATAAGCTGTGTTCAACATCACAGCAGTTTTTGCAGTATTTTTCTCAAGCAGAAAACAAAACATCAAAGCTGGGCGCTGTTCTCTTAAATCGGCCATAACAAGCAACAAAAAAGCAAGGTTCAAGCAAAACTGCTTTTGTGAAAAAAACTGCTTTGTGAAAAATTGTGAAAAAAACAAGGTTCAAGCAAAACTGCTTTTGTGAAATTATTGGGGAAAAAAGAGATGTTTTTGAAATTCAGGTAGGATAGACTCAAGGTGATATTTTGGCCTGATTTTAGCTGCTGATCTTGAGCTTCTCCATTGTGTTTTCCCACCAATATAATCAATTTGATTTCCGTTTATTCCATCTGGAGAATTACATATGTATAGCCATTTTTTGTGTTTTTGAGAAATATATTTGGGATGACGAACTTGTTGGTCTTCCCAAATTCTATCACGCAATCTCCAGCTTCATTTCTCTTCAGGACCCTGTTTTCCAGCTACTCTTCTTCCTCTTTGTTTCTAAGTTTTGCATTCTGAACACTAATAATTTTCTATCTATTCTGATGGTATGTTTGATCAATTTCAGACTGAAGATGTTGGTTGAAATCTTCGATTTCTGCATCATTAGCTTTACGGGGTAGCACATACATCTGAGTAATCTTTGCAATTGACTGAATTTCTTTGTTTGTGGATAAATGTCCTATCACAGAGAGCATAACACTTCAAAGTACTCTTCAAATGTCCTGTTAGATGGGGATGTGATGTCATTCCTCTTGAAGATGTCATTCTTGACACAGTAAGCCACATATTTTTCTGATTCAATTTGGCTAATATGAGTCAATTTCTGCTCACTCATCCATTTCATAGTTATTACTTTCTAAGTTCCAATTATTAATTTATGTTTGTAGCGGTAGCTGATAGCATCTCATTTTGAGTCATGCCACACCAGCAAATGAAAGTCTTAAAACTTTACTCCTGCCAGCTTTATTCATATGGTCAAAACAATTTGAGAAGTTTCCTCAGAATCATATTTTGAATGTCTTCTGACCCGAGCACCTCATATTCTGGTAATATCGCTGATAATTTTTTGCTTGTATTGATAACTTTTTGTATTGATAATGTGAGATTATTTTGATGCTATCTTTCCATTGTATTCAGTAGATAATTCAGTTGCAGTGGGCAGCCTATTACTTCTTTGTGCTCTGTTCTCAGTCTGGAAGTTCTGCTGACCCTGGTCTCTTTGGTTGACCTTGTTGGCATTAGAAATACACGTGATTTCACTTCTGGCATCACAGTAACACACATCCCATCACAGTATAACAGACTAACATATAAGTTGTGGATTTTGACTCCTTTCAAGTCTAAATACTGTTTGTAAGTTTGTATATTGTTACAGAACCAAACAATGTGATCTTTATCCATCAAACAATTGATGGGTTTCAACCATCAACTCTACAGTTGGTAGTCCAGTGCTGAATCCATAGAGCCATAACAATATACCTATTGTGGTCAAATTGATTTCAACCCACTGAAAACCTATACAGGGTTTTTAAGAATGTAAATCTTTGGGGCAGCATTGATCTTTATATTTTTCCTGTGAAGTACACAGTAGGTTTTAACTGTTGACTTTGAGGTTAGCAGCCTACAGTGCAGAGAATTATTTATGGCACTTTTAGTCATAATTACTGCTTGTTACTCTCACCAAATAACTTTTACCAGATGGATCTGGCAAATATACTGGCTGGATCACATGGTTCATCTGATAGTGATTCATAACAGAGTTCATTTTAATTACTGTCCCACTAGAAATAAAATGAGCCTCCTCAGAAGTGTTGAGTGTGATCTCATTGCTATCAAGAGAAAAAAGTCAGGAATGGAAAGCATCTCTTAAATCCTATATCTTGCTTACCTCTCTCAACCTGACCTCTTGTTCTTGGTACTTCAATTGTGCCCTATTGTGATAGTCTGGGTAGACTAGAGAAACAAATTCATAGACACTCATATGTACATAATAAAGAGGTTTATATAAAAGAGCAATTGAATATTGAGAGACCATCACAGCTCAGTCCAGATCAAGTCCATAAGTCCAATATTATTAGCCCATATGTTCGATCCCAATCTAAAAAGTCCTCTTCAGACTCATGATATATATGTAATGATGCCGAATGCAGGAGGATTATAGACCAGTGGGTTGGAAGTCTTATGGATCCAGTTGCAGTGTAAAGCATTTCTGCACTGGCAGGGCTCTGTACATGGCTTCTCCGGCTCAAGAGATCTGGTTGCATCATGGTAGGTCCATGTGGCTTCTCCAGCTCCCAGAACATAGTACCATGTGTCTTATCAGTAGAGTGTCTCCAAGGGAGTGAGGAGAGTCAAAGTGTGTCTCCCACCTCCAACAAGGAAATACCACAGTTCCCAGAATCCTCAGGAGAAGGCCATGCCCACATAGAGGCCTCATTGGCTACAACCCAATTGACAGATTAGACTCCACCCCTTCACTCTTAATCCTCTCAAATCCCAAAATGACACCAGATTATGTTACTACCACACCTATCATCTGACTTGATTTCACCAACTTCCAAAGTGATATGGAGGTGTAGAATCCTCCTGATTGATATCTCAACTTTGGATTTGGGTACTAACAGCACCCACAATTCCATGAGCCATTCTCTTTAACGCCATGAGTTTTAGTGGTTATTGCAACATATTGCAGAACCCTGCCATGTATACTAAGATACACTAAGGGAAGCAGTGGTGGTTGATATCAGGGATAATGATGTGGAACGGTAGTTTTGCAAACCAGGACATTCTGGACTTATTTAATATCTGCCCTCTTTGGAGTAGTCACATTAATTTTTCCAAAGGAAATCCTTTTGCATAATACAATGTATAATCTACACCACCAGGGCTTGATAAATATTTCCAGGTGTTATATTTGTACTAGTGTACATGTGACTTCTTAAGGAGCCACTTTCTCTGGGGGTCCCAATAGCATGGCCAATACTTTTTTGAAAGGCAATGCAGAGTGAAGTATAGCTCAACTAATCTATTTCTCTCTCTCTCTCTCTCTCTCTCTCTCTCTCATTGTAAGACTCATACCTATTGTTGGGTCCTTAAGCATTCTTTGCCAATCTCTGCTTCCTCTTTTTAATTCTTCATAATTTTACCTAAGTACATCTCTCTCTCTAAGACTAAACTTGGTTTTACATTTGCTTCGTAGTAAACTAGCACATCTGTAATTTACCACTCTACAACACATTTTAAAAATAAAACTAAAAGTAGAAAACAAAACTAAAAATACATAACCTATGTTTGTATATATAATGGATAAGCTATTATTATAGGACACTATCTCCTTCTGCCATACAAATCTCTTAAAGTGACTAATGATAATTTTGAAAATATATTATTTAGTAGATCATGAATTATACAAGATACCAGAGGAATATGTATGATTATTTTAATGCAGATATAATCATTTGATTACATGTACATAACTGTAAATTTTATCCTTAAATGTAAAACTTTACCTTTCTCTTGGATTTGGCAATAAAATATTGCCCTCTAAGATAAATCACTCAATAACTGTTTATGTGGAAGACTTATTTTGACCATTAAATCAAAATTGAGTTTTCTGAAAGAGTGGCTGCTTTCTCCATCTCATGGGCACCTCGGGATCAAAGGAAATCAAGTGAGGCTGTAATGAGGTGGGAATGAATCATGAGAGCACACCCTGGGAAATTATGTCCCTCTCTGCTTTTAGCAATATGGAAAGTCATCTATGTAGTTTAGACTTATTGAGGGCAGCAATGCAGAAGTCATCAACATTGTCTTATTGTATTCTGATATAACAAATAAAATGTTGAGTGCATGCAAATTCATATCACAGAATAATCAGGCCCACAGGTAAGAAGACATAGATAGAGATAAAGATAGAGAAGAGACAGTGGTGATATACACACACGCATGTATACATATGTACATGTATATGATTTAACTCAAAACTCACTGCCATTGAGTCAATTATGACTCAAGGTGACTCTATAGGGCAGGTAGAACTGCCTTTGTGTGTTTTCAGCACTGTGACTCTTTATGGGAGTAGAAAGCTTCATCTTTTTCCCAAAGAGCAGATGGTGGTTTTGAACTGCTAAGCTTTGGGTTAGCATGGTAGTTCAACACTTAACCACTATGTTCCAAGTTACATCCCCTATTTAAAAGCAGTTTCCATGATTGAAATTTTAAGTTTTGATTTCTATATTATACTAATCTATAACTTAAAATCTGGAATAGATTATGTTATAAAGTGTCGCTTTAAATTGTCATTATTTGTTCCTAAATCATCCCTTTGTAGTAATTTATTGTTTTTGAAACATATTATGGACATCCCTACATATCTCAATAGATACTAAGTAAAATTGACTGACAGGATGTTCTTTTAAATAGAAATGTTGTGTAGAATCCATTTACTCAGGATAGTTGCATAGGGTTACAATTTGGATTGGAAAATAAAATCCTAGAGGAAAATGCTCTGCTTGGGAGAAAGTTTTGTCATCTTCCTAAATAAACAACTGATAAACCAAAGAAAAATA
This sequence comes from Echinops telfairi, assembly GCF_000313985.2. Lineage (NCBI taxonomy): Eukaryota > Metazoa > Chordata > Mammalia > Afrosoricida > Tenrecidae > Echinops > Echinops telfairi. Next base: position 53,793,366 of record NW_022103906.1, on the reverse strand, counting down.
ATTTTGTTTTGTTTAATAGTAGGTTTCACATTTGTCAATTAAATTAAATATATTACAATATATTTCAAACAACCTTTAAATATTTTTCTGTAAAAATAAACTTTTATAGAAAGAAAAGTAAGAAATTGTGAAAAAAGCATTTAATTGCCTTCATGTATCACAATAATCATGAAAGTACTATAGTTAAATTTTGAAGTACAAGGAAACTGAAGAAAATACACAAAAGTAGCCAGTGTTACCTTATGGAAAGAGAATGAATACAAAGTCAGTGTATATATCCTTTCCCAGGCCCAAAACAAAACTTACTATTTTTCACATTAATTTAAAACAAATAGTAGCCTACAGGGAAAATTATTTACTCCAATATTCATTTCAGTAGTAAAAATTTAATTTCCAGTTTATCCTGAAAAACACATATGTGAATAATGAACTATGTAAAAGAAATTAGCTCACATATCATTAGAAAAAATTATTTATGCAAGTAGTTTTTTCAGACTTTAAATATGCCCTAAATAGTTTAATAGCTAACAATATTTAAATAATCGTATATAAATGATTTCATATGTACATGTGTAATTAACATAAAGTTACAAATTATCCCGTGTTCTTGCTCGGGTTTAATAAACGAAGTTATCTATATTAATGACTGGAGGAAACAATATTTTGGACGAGTACCTTGTGTTGATGTTTTGTTCATAAAGTTTTCCCACAGACACTCCCTTTGTTCCTATCTTTTTGGACTTCATTAACAGCTAACTTCATGGAGTTGCAAATGATAAGAGTTAATTTCCTAAGAAGTTGTTTATATCGCTTAGGAATTTGTAAAGTAAGTATGTAATAATTTTATTATTATAAAAAATAAGTGAAAATGCTTGTAATAGTACATACATTTTCTTTCTAAAGGCACAGGTATTGTTTCTAAAGAATTTCTAACTATGTAGCTTCAAATTTTATAGTTTCTTGTAATTATAAGAAGTAAACTCACCTGTTTCAATAATAATGAATGATTTGACTTTGGGGGAAGAAAAATTGCATTTTGTGGAATTACATTTAGCTAATTTAAATCCCAGAATGAATGCTATTTTAATTAAATACGTAAACTTTCAACAAAATGTATACTGCATCCAGTTTTAGTTTGTAGACAAATAATACATTGAAAAACTCTATAAACTTTACCACACAACTTGTCTGTCAGTTTGTGTTAATGTGATAGCTTGTGTGTTGCTGTGATGCTTGAAACTTTATCACTGGGATTTGAAATGCCAGCAGGGTCACCCAAAGTGAATAGGCTTCAGAGGAGCTTCCAGACTAAGAACAGACCACGAAGGAGGACTTAACTCCCCACTTTGCAGAGGGTGCTGCTGAAATCCTTAGCTTCTAAACATTGTCAGGTAAATAGATGATTCCTCAGATTGGAGTTGAGCATGGTGACGTGAGTTGGGTGAAAGCTGTGGTAGTGGAGCCTTCTGGATCTCCATTTACTGAGGGGGCATGACTGAAGCTAAAGAGAAACAGCTGCAAAAATCTGCTAATGACCATTACCTGGAATGTATGAAATATGAATCTCGGAGTTACGGTGCATAAAGTTGTCAGTTAAAATTTCTGGAAGGAATACAACAAGAAGGAAAGCCAGCACTTACTTCCTGGTTTCCATGCCTTCATTTGAAACCACGGTCAAAATGCCCTTGTTTTAGTTATAGGTACAATTTCCCCATTGCTGCAACCATTATTCAACTGTACCCACTGAACACTAAAGCTGCAATGAAAACTCTAAGACGTCTAGCTTCTTCAGTCTGAAATTCTTCCAGCATTCAATCTAGCTGCATTAAAATTATGGGTGATTAGAACACCAAATTTAGAAACAAAAGGAAGGAACAAGAGTTGGAAAATATACCTTTCATGATAGAAATAAACCTGAAGGTTGTATGAAATAATTTTGCAAGACCAATCACTTCATTGTAAATAACTTTTTTTCAGCAATATGAATGACCACTCTCCACAGAGACCTTTCCAGAAGGGGTACACTGAAATCAAACTCACTAAATCTGAGAGAATAGACTATGGAGAAGCTCAATGTCAGCAACCCAAAGAGGACAGATTCTTACTGTGAAACAGACCATCAACTGTTCATATGTAAGTTCATGGACAGCCAATATGTCACTGTTCATGTGTAAGTACTACAGACTGGTTAAAAACCAAACAAATTTATCTCAGAGACAGAGAGCCCAAATGCTCCTTAGAAGGAAGGATGACAAGACTACATTTTACTTTGGCCACGTTGTTAAGAGATATCAATCCCTAGAAAAGGTCACCAAGCTTGGTAAG
>NW_022103906.1:53787552-53789122 GCF_000313985.2 Echinops telfairi | reverse complement strand
TTCAGGTAAAACATTATGGTAACTTATTTTGAGATGGGGGATTCCAAAGGGTTAAGCTGGATAGTTTCTTTAAGGATAAAGAAAACACAGAAGGCCTTATTATAATGAAGTTTTAAGAAAATTGTATCCTACATTGCTGAGAAACAGACCAGAAGATGATTCCAGATATTAACAATTTCTAAAGTTATTATTTTTTTTTGGTTATTGCTTACATAAGGTATTAGATAAAACTTTGAGGGAAATGTCAAGATTAAGAAGAATGCCAAAATTTTAATTGATTTTTCCTTTTACACTGTGCCAAATATATTTCGTTGACACATGTGGTAAGAAGCCCTGGTGGTACAGTGGATTAAGTATTGGGCTGCTAACTGAAAGTTGGTCATTCAAACCCACCAGACTCCTAATGAGAGAAAGATGAGGCAGTTGTCTTCCATTAAGATTTACTGCCTTGCAAGCTCTATGGTCAGTTCTACTATGTCCAGCAGGGTCACTATGATTTGGAATTATTTTGATGGCAGTGGATGGGTTGGGCATATGATGGTTTTGCCAATTGCCAGTTCATTTTACCTTCCGTAAGTTACTGTCCTATCTACCCCTCAATTTTTTTTTCATTTTCTCATATTGCAGTTGGGTGAGATCCCATTAACATTTAGTACAACACTTTCTTAAGTTTGTACAAAATATCATGGCCATATCATGTTTAAATCTAAATTTTAAGAATGTGTGGGAGGTTCAGTTCCTCTTTTAACTAAAGAGCATTTGACTTTAATCAGTGTCACTCTCAAAACTGATCCTTTCTTAAAATAGCCAACAGTTCTTCAAATTTAAACCACTTCTGCTCCAAAGAAGTCAGGACCTGTTTTATCACTTACACTAATGAGAATTTTAATCTTTATACTCTGGGAACCCAGCTACCATTCTGAAAGTAGTCTTTATAATTTCTCTGAGAGGTCCTACATGTGTGCAAAGCGGGACACTCATGTAAATTTCTAGGGCCATCCTCATGCAACAGAATCATAGCAACTAGGGATTCCAAGGGGGGCAATCAGACTATTTCCTATGATTTCTTAATAATATATATTAAAACCACTCCTTATGTGGTAACTAAAATATGTAACTTATTTTATCAGCTTATTTTAACTCCTGTTTAATTTTCTCATTCCTTCAAGAATCTGCTGGCATTGGATGTAGAAAGTGAAGCAAAATAAGTGGGTTTCTGTCCTCTTATGTTTCATGTGCTAGTGATAGGTAATGAAGTAGCCAAATATATGTAAAAATATATAATATATTCACATGTATTATGTATTACTATGAAAAATTTTATGTAACATATCATGATCTAAATAATTTAATTTTAAATTTGCATGGTCAGGAAATAATTTTATAAGGAAACATTTTTGTAATTAAAACCTTTTAAAATATTTTGAAACCTTTTTGCCACCACCAATTGTATATTTATTTTAATAAATGTGGGAAATGTACAAACATTGAAATAATTAATAAATGATAGTAGATATTCTGTAAACTTTGTTGGTTATTGTTTTAAGAATGAAACCAGAAAAAAAATTGA
>NW_022103906.1:53774218-53786310 GCF_000313985.2 Echinops telfairi | reverse complement strand
CAATATTCAAATAAGGACAATCAGCTTTAATAATCCTCCCTCCTACCTATTTTACCAGACTATGAGTTTTCATATGAAATCAGCAACTTTTGAGGGTAACTAGGAAAATTCAATATCAAACCTTTCGGGATGAATTTAATTTAATTCTCGTGTAACCCCTTTAAACTCTAGCGCTCCAAAGAGTTTCGGTCTTATTCATGAACTTCCAAAGGAATAGTTTTGAAGCCACAGCTATTGGCCAACTAGAAAATTAAGAAAGACATAAGCACTATGTGTCATGGAAAGAAGCAGGATCTTGGAATTGTGTTTAACAAAAGGAATTATGTTCTACAAATGTCAAGTGGATGAGGCATTCTTGGGTGAAAGTCCTCAGAGTACAGCATTATATGAGGAGACTTCAAAAACATAGTGGAAACATTGTACTGTCTTTAAACTCTACTTTCTGTGAACTTTTGAAGCCCCATCATATGTTAACCATGTTCAGGGGTAATACTAAAAACTCATGATGACATTCCAATAGCTTTTAATTCCATCTTCTAGGAATTTTTGAAGACCCCTTATAGATGCATCACTGTGATTTTGCTTTTTATAAAAGACTGGTGCACAGTGGTAACTCACGGGTCTGAATCTTCAAGAGAGCATTTGGAAACCACCCGGCAGCTCCATACAACATAGACAGATCCTTTTACTCTCATACACAGTTATGGTTTTGGAAACTCACTGGGGAAGTTCTACCCTGTCATGTAGGGTCACTTATGAGTCAGCATCACTTGGATGGCAGTGAGTAGCTTTTGTTTTGTTGTGCGTTTTTTTTTCTCAGCTAGTGAATGACTGAATAACAGTGTGAGAAGTGCCTGAAACTTAATAGGGGAGGTACTAAAAAAAAATGGAATTTTTTTCAAAGCTATATATTTAATTTTTTTAAACAAAACAACCTTCAAAGTACTATCACCTTCAAATAACTCCATTATTCTTAATACACTTGTCCAATCTGTGATTCTATTCTTGGAAATATTTTTGTATGACTGACAACACTTCCCTCTCTTTTTCTTCACCTCTTTTATGTTGTCAAATCACTGTCCTTTCATGTCCCTCCTCATTAGCAGAAACAAAAAGAAGTCACAGGAGTGAGGTTAGGTGAGTCAGGTGCATGGGACAAGAGAGGCATGCTGTTTATTGCCCCAAACTGGTGCACTGAGATGATTGTGTGAGCAGGTGCATTGTCATGGTGGCAAAACCAGTCCCCGGTCTGCCACACATCAGGCCTTTTTTGTGGCACATTGTTATGCTATGTTTTTAGAACCTTAAAAAGAAACATCTATTAACAATCTGACCTCGTGGAACAAACTCCAAATGCACTATTGAGGGCACATCTTCATCCGTTTGGGAAGTTGACAGACATCCGGAATAAGGTTTATCTTTAATCGACATTGCACCTTTTTTGAAATGAGAAAACCACTCATACACTTGAGTTTTTCCCATATAGTGCCATTCTTGTAAGCTGTGCTAAACATCGCAACAGTTTGTATTACATTTTTCCAGAGCAGGAAACAAAATTCCTTAGCTGCACACTGTTCTCTTAAATCAGCCATCATAAAAATGTGGTCAAGAGAAACTGCTTTTATGACAAAATTCACTGTGAACAGAGAGAACCTTCCCGGGCTTCACCACTGGGTGCACTAACTCAGAGCAAGTTGCTAGAGGCTTGCCTACTGGGAAAACTCCCTACTACAAAAGCTCCATGCTACCCAGTGCAATTCCTTTTTTTTTGCGGTGTGTGTGTGTGTGTGTGTGTGGGGGGGGGGACTTCCTTGTATGTAAAATGCTATAGTAGCATGCCAGCAAATATAGGCAAGGGGTCTTACACTTTTGTGTTAGAGTGACCTGTTTGTTGAAGGACCTTGAACTGAGCCTTGCTAATGATGAAACAACATGAACAGGTCTTTCAGCAGAGAATGACGGTCAGTAGTGATGCAACCCTAATGCCACAAGCTCTAATGATGAAGTTAATCAGGACACAGTAAAAAGGAGCTACCTTCATACTATGAATAAATGTTTCACGGGACTGAAATCCTAGCATTATTTTTTTAACAAGTAATTGAACTGCATCAGCATAAAGAAAAGGTGTCCAACTTAATTTACTCTTATGACTTATGTTCATTAAATCTGGCTTTACCAGAAGTAACTCATAGAATTACATATTCGATGCATTTTATCAAAGTTCAAGCCTTCATTTTTTCTTCCCAACTTAATTTGCTGTGTATATATCTGTAACCATTTTGTTTTAAAATTGGAGTGAGCTGCACATGCTTCTGAGAAAAGAGAACCTGACTACTTCCCAGAGTTCAAGTACAGAAACTTCCATGCTCCCAGGTAAGGCTTTGTCTACTTTTCTTGTTTTAGGTGCCCAGTAGTCTAATGAGTGAATGGGGAAAAAAGAAACAAAAACCCAGGAAGCTGAAGTATATAGTAGCATACACCAACACTAAAGAATCTGAATAAATAATTTAGAAAATAATGCTTTTTAGACAGTACAACAATTTTAAGGAATCCATATGACAGTACTAACAAGAATGTGCTTCCACATCATTCTCTGGGAGATAGGTACATGATAAGTAGGTACTGTGTTGCCAAGCACAACACTGATGGAAAACAATTCCTCCATATAGAGTCAATACACTAAAAATGCATACAGTTTAGACATTTAAAAAATAGTAATGATACCACAGTCCAACTGTATATTTGTTGGGGAAAAAACACTAAGAAAAAGATGTTAGTGAAATATAAACTACAATATCACTAACATGATATAAGTTTAATTTATTAAAACTTGCACCAACTGGCTACTGCAAATAAAAACAGAGAGCCTTATCTCTACATGGTTCTGTACTCTGCTCTCAGGAGCAGTGCTTTTACTTATTTAGAGATTAAGCAAGCACTTTTCACGGCAGCACACACATTGCTTTACAAACTTTCATGTTGATTTTAACTCGATTGCTAGATTTGTCTCACAGCTTGAAGTAAATCACATCCTATAACGTCTGATAAAGTGAGACGTTCTTTTTTAACCATACAAGCTCCATTTATTTACCCAGTGACTGCAAGCTTCAGAAAAGCTAGCATCTGATAATTAGGTGGTTTCATAAACTTATGAAAAACACTCTGACCCATAGCATGGTCTGAGTTCTCTGGGGGACAACATCAGTGAAGGACAACATTAGGGTTGATGCCATGGAGGGCAGGAACCCATGATGTCACTATGCCATCTACCTTCTCCCGTTCCAGACCCTACAGAATCCTTGGTCATGTTCACTATCAGTTGTAATCATTGGTTGTGATATTACTTAAATGAAATGTATCTTAGTTCCCTTAAATTGCTGCTGCTGTTAGGTCTTCACAAGTCTAATGCAATGTATAGAGCCCTTATGTCCAACGTAAGGAACCTCTTCCTGGCCCTGCACCACCTTCCCAGTCCTTAAGAGGTCTGAGCCCCTTGTTGCAGCCACGATGTCAATCTATTAGGCCAAGCTGGTGTCCTACTCCATGACCTGGTCCTTCTTGGTAACAGATCCAAAGGCCATACAGTAAAGCTTTCCCACCCTTATTTTAAGAAGCATTGTAGCTGGATTTCTTCCAAATAAATTTATTTTTATATGAGTCCAAGATGTATTCAGTGTTCTTCATCAGCATTATAACTCAAAGGCATTGATTCATTCTGTTCTTTAATCATACCCATTTCAAATACCTATGAGGTGATTGAAAATACCACAATTTAGTTCTAACAATAAAATTCATTTGAGAAATATTTCTACATTGAATTGAATTATTTGTGATAAAATTATAATGGCTTATGGAGTAGTGATAATATTATTGGTAACTGTAGGCATTGGGTTGCCAGCCTCAAGGTCAGGAGTTCAAATCTACCAGCAACTCCATGAAACAAATATGATGCTCTGTGCTCCATTAAATATATACAGTCTCAGAAACAGTATATAGGGTCATGATGAGTAGGAATTGAATCATTGACAAGGGATTTTCTTCCCCTTTAATTCTACTTCATTCCCCAAATGCTACTAATATTCAAAAACCATACCCATTACTGTAAAATGGATTTTCCCCCTAACTACTCAATAGGACTGTGTAGAGCTGCTTTGTGAAGCTGTAAATCTCTAGAGAGTTGCTCTGGTGGCATACTGGGTTATGAATTGGGCTGGTAACCACAAGGTCAGCAGTTCAAACCATGGGCACTATTTGGCAGAAACGTGATTCCTCCTACTCCTGTGAAGAGGCACAGCCTCCGACACCGTAGAAGAGGCAGTTATCACTGCAGTTCGAAACTGCCCGCTGGCGTCACTCTGAGTGGGAATTGATTCAGTGGTGGTGGGCTTGGGGCTTTTAAATCTTTACACAACCAGAATGCTTCCTCTTTATCCCCCAGAGGAGGTGGTAGATGAAACCCGCCTGCTTTACCAGTGTTCATTAAGTTATTGATACAGCTTCACAAATCCTACTCACTACCATATTGTAGCTAAGGTTTCCGCAGATGTGACATGGTTAGCCATCCTAACGCACCAGCAATGATGACCACAACAGCACGTGCTCGTAGTGTGTGCAGATGAAGCCCCTTGTTCAAAGTGTCATTAGAATGGGGTGATCATGACAACTCTCGGGCTTCTCAGAAATTTCAAAAGCAAATTAGAATAGAGTGTCAGCATAGTAGGTATAGTGACACATGTAAATTGGTCTAAGGGGCTTATGAAAACATTTTTGTTGTAAAAAGTAAGTATAGGGATGAGTTTATAAAAATATAATACATTTCTACTGAAACCCTGTGCAAAATTTTTCTAAAAAGTGGTTGTGGTATCACTCTTGCCATGGTATACTCTGGCTAGCCCACTCCCAGCACGTTTCTGGCAATGCCTCCTGTCGTAGGTAAAGAGACACACAAACACAGCCGAACTCACTACCAGGGAGACCATTCTAACTCACCAGCATCCTATGGGAAGAGTAGAATTGTCTCTGTGGTTTTCCAAGACTGTACACTTTAGGGAAACGGAAAGCCTCATCTTTCTCCCCTAAAGGGTCTGGTGAATTCAAACTCTTGACATTGTGGTTAGTAACCCAACATGTGCCCCGCTACAGCACAGGGAGCTCTATTGCTCTGATGATCTCTTTTTATATATGAGTGTATCTATCACGGTCACTGAGTCAATTCAGACTAATAGTGACTCTATAGGACAAAGAAGAACTGCCCCTGTGCTTTATCAGGACTGAATAATTACTGGAATTGAAAGCTTCTTTCTCCCACAGAGCAGCTGCTGGTTTCAAATTAGAGTGGAAGAAAATGACTCACACTGTTATAAGTGCATACAAGTTCCAAATGTGTGAGCTAGACAAAGTGGATGATAATATGTCCTCCCTCATGTGGCTGCTGTGGCTGATAAACCAAAAATCTATAGGCAGACCAAGCAGGTGAGAGGCTTCTGCTGGCTCACTAGAATGGGGGGGATGGCAAATTTAAATTCTATAGGCTTCTTAACATTACAGACAATTTTCAGACGGGAAAACCCAATGGCTAGCAGTCAGAAACCTGTAGGTCAAGAAAGAGAGCAAGATTTCCCAGAACATGCTTTGATATTCAGTAGGCAGTGCATATACTCCAAGAAAACACCCCTGTCAAATCATTGGCCACCAGATCACAAAATAGAAAGTGTCTAGTAGTTAAGCATTGGGATGCGATCCTCAAGATCAGCAGTTCGAAACCACCAGCTGCCTTGCATGCAAGAGAATGGCCTTTCAATTCCCATAAACAAGTACAGTCTGAGAAACTCCGGGGGACATTTCTTCCTGTCCTGCGGGGCAGCTTTGAGTTGGCATTCACTCAATGGCAATGAGGTCTGTTTTTGTTTCCCAAACCACTGGGAATCAGCCAAGTTAACAAATAATATGAAGCACCACAGACCAATAAACTGAGAATGGAACACCAATACCAAAATATCTTGGGAAAATTGTCCATTAGATGTGGCAGTTTACCAAGTTATAAAGCTTTAATAGTAAAGACCTTAAATATAGTTTGAAAAGTTACGTTTACTTTTGAGATATCAAAATTATGTATTTTTATGTTGAAAGATATAATTATTCATTATGAACTTGAAACTGTATTGAAAATTAAATCTATATATTAGTTTGATAGTAGGGAAAAATAAATTCATCTCTTGTTTCTGCAACTTGTAAAGCACACATGTTCACTAATATACCTATTCTTCTCTGAACATTTTCAAAAAGAAAATGTTTGTATTTGATTTATAACTCCTTAAAAAGTAAAGTTATTAAAAATAGTTGTGCTTATTCTGCTTAACACCTGGTTTGACTATTCACAAAAGACCACAGCTATGGTGATTCAATATAGCCAAGCATGATATATAAGACCACATGTTTCTCTGTATTAGCAAATGGAAGGGCATTCTTTTAATTTTTTACTCATATTCAATAAAGAGATAACAGGAAAGTTAATTCATAACACAATATTAATATAATTTCCAAAAAAGTACAGGTAAGAGAGAATTGGAGAGTATTCCAACAGTCTGAAAGACTTCCTGAAAAATTAACTTAAGATTTTTAACAATCCAAAGACATAATAATGGAAAATAGAAGATATGAATCTTTTTAAATTAAAAAAAAAGAATGAGTGTGTAAAGGGTATAACTACGTACATCAAATCGATTCTTATATATAGCAACTTTATATAGGATTCTGAAGTTATAAATGTTTATGAGAACAGAAAGCCTTCTCTTTCTCCTGAAAAGTGGCTGTTGAGTTTGAACCACTGATCTTGCAGTTAGCAGGCCAACATTTACGTGAGGGGACCTTCTGGGCTCCCTCTGCTTCTCTCTATGTAGCGAACGATCTGCACACACATAGACATATATAAAGACATACATGCACATGTTAGTTTTTACACCTACATTGGATACGTGTTATACAGAGGGTCTTATGAGTAGAAACCAGCTCCACAGCACCTAACAACAACACATATTATAAACGTCCTTATATAATTAAATTATTGTTTATGTGATATCATTTCTTATTAAAGCATACTTGAGCTTATCACAGAAATATTATTGATCTCTTTATATTTTATTTTTATCATCAAGGAAATGATGTTGCTCTGCTTGCCTATCATGGTGAGCTGGCACAGCTCTTATTCGACTGTGTCTCCTGAGAGTCCTCTCCCACCAGGGAAGGGGAGGGCCTTTGTCTGTTTTCCTTAGAGAAGGGTACCCAAGTCAGATCTGCATCTTTCTCATCTTTGTAATTCACATCACTTCTATGCTGGCTAGGGTGTGAACGAAAACCAGTTTTAGCTGTACATCTTAAAAGTTCTCCATTTCCTGTGTGGGACTCACAGGGAAGCACAGAATTCTAATTAGACCAAAGGTTTTTGCTTTGTTTTGCTTTTTAAATAAATCTCAACTTCATTTTAGAAAATGTTCAAACCTTCTTAGGCTTTGGGGTGTTTTTTGTTTTTTGTTTAACATGTAGACAATGACTAAGAGGATATTTCATGTTTTCTTTCTTTAAGAGAATTGGTTAATAATGAATACCAAGGAATCTCTTTTTAAGCTCTGAGTAGGTGGAAAGTGTACTGGATATTTCTGTTCACAGGCCAGGTCAAAATGAATTACTGACTTCAGTATTGATTTCCGTTTGAAAGTAGCTCTTGTAAAATTAAGCCTCAGATGACTTTTAATGAAAATGATGCATTCGCATGCAAAACAGTTTGCGCCTATCTCCGACTGACTTTTGTACAGCTTTGTATGGGACTCTTTGGAAAGGAAAAGATCATGTTCATGTAAATTTGATATACTTTTTAAATATGAAATGCCTTGTCACCTGTTAAGTTTGGAATATCAGGGAGAAATATATATTTCCTGCACAAAATCTGAAGCTACATCCCTGCTTTTAGGTTGAGTTTAAGCTTCCCACCATATTCCCTGAGCCTAGCTCTTCAGGGGTTGGATAGTCTGGCCTTCAAAGTAGTCCCTTCCACATAAAGTCACTGAATTAATTCTACTGACAGATTCCAGAAAGGCCCCAGGGGATAAAGCAAAGGTAAAAATAGAAAGCTGGCCTCCCATTGGCACTGTTCCATCTTTATCAGAGTTATAAAAGGCTCGGAATATAAGTTTGAAACAAAACAAAACAAAATTTAACTTACTGCCTCCATTGAGTCCCTGAACTTTAGAGCATCTGGTAGCACTAAAGTGTGGTTAACAAACAAACAAACAAACAAACAAATAAGCAAAAAACTATCTCCAAGGGAAATAGGGCTCTCTGAAGGCTGACGCTAAATCTGAACGAGTACTGAGCTGCATCTCACAGTGACTGCATCAACAGAGACAGATCACATTCTAGGGCAGAAAATGGTACAAACAATTCACCATCCTTCTTGATTGAAATTCATACAAATAATCTCTCCTTTGAATTCTTGTCAACTGGTGGAAGAAACACCATCCCCTGATATATTTCCTATACGAGTAGAAATACAGAAAGCTTTCTGCTTAGTTACACTTGCAGAAATAAAACAACACATATATTGTTGATTTGGTTAGAAACCACACGGTCCTGTCAACAACGTTAACGTTATTTAGATCAAATTCCTTGGATAAATTAGTAGTTTTCTTACATATAGTTTGCATGGACTAAATTATAGGTGTAGTGGAAAGGGGAACAAATCCCTGGCACAGGTTTAGATCTGGTCTTGATTACCAAGATTTGTAGAATATGTTTTTGTGTTTAACGCTGTTGTAACTTTGCCAACGAGTGTTTGCCTAACCTCTGCCACGAGTACATCAAGTTTCAATTTCTTAATATACTCCCTGCTTTTAATTTGTGTCTTCCTGCTCTTTGCCAGGGTCCTGCTGTTCCAAAACATACTCCTCAAGGCAATTTGCCTGCATATCAGATTTCCAAATGGATGTTCCCTTCCTAGACTACATTCAGAAAGGTTTCCTTTGGATCTTCCCAATTAGAGTAAAATACCCAGTATTTAACTTTTAATTTTACAAATGTTGGTGACTTGCAATTAGTAATAGCCTTCAAGATGTCCTTGTGACCCGTATTGTGAATACCTTTATTTTTTAAATCTATAATTAATTGACAATGACTTATTAAATGCCAGTTATCAGACATTTTGTCTTTTAGAACACAAAATTGTTACCTTTAGAAAGATATTCTTTCCTCTCAAGTGAACTCTCACATTTTACCAATAGTGCACTTTAAAGTTAGTATTTCGTACTTACGGAACAAGACCAAATAATATCCTGTTGCGTGAGTGATGTTTTAAGATTACAACCCTAATTGTTTATTATCGCTTTCTAAATTTGGACCTGTTCTACAGAAAGATATTTTAAAATACATATATGGAAAGACAGCTAAGTATAAGCAAAGGAAATTACTACTTGTGACTCTGTAAGATACAGAGACACAAAAACTATGAAGTGACAGATTTATGAAATTTGCCTCTTTCTGGGGCTTTTTGAGCTTTATAAGATGTTTTATAAACCATAACATTAATATTCTCACTTGTTAAAAAGCAGTAAGACAGTCAACTCTGAAAGACATATGAAGCTAATTATTACCTGTCAGAATGAAAGCCTTCTTGAAAATGGTCCTCTTTTTTTCCCAGTTTCTCCTTTGCAAAAGGTAATAGCTCATGAAAAATGACTTCATTCTCTTACCTTTGATATATATGACTATTTAATATGAGTGTAAATGGTTTTTCCAGTAATGCTTGCAGGAGTACATAGACTTGCAAAGTAAAACTATGGAAGCTGCTTCTTTCTGCCCTTTCCTTTGAAGATCCACAGGGCCATTGATTCCTCTAGGGCCCAGCGGGCAGTCTCAGAGTAACTATTGAAAACCAGCTACCTGGAACTCTGATGTATGGCAGCACGCAGGGATTTTCTTCTCTTTTATACATTACAATAAATACACTTTATTGAAAAGAAAAACAATGTACATGAGTAGAAATATAAGTTTACTTTTATGTGTCTCTGGGTACACATTTAATTCAAGAAAATATCAGAATATTTTAACTTATGACTGTTGTAAACATGACTTGCAAGTAGATATTTGAAGAAAATTTTATATATTATCATTAAAATGTAAAATATGTATTAAAATGTTATTCATGTATAAAGTTATATAAGAAATGTATGGAAATGGTTACTTTTAGAAAAAGAAAAGAAGCAGTTTTATATCCAAAATCTTAAAAAAAAACAAATAGCCCTTAATTGAAATTTCTTTCAAACTTCAGGCTTTCTCTCACATAGTGATTAACTGCAGTCTCTAGTGTCAAATTGTTTGGGCTCAATTCCAGTTTCTGTCACTTACTATCTGTGTGATTTGGTTTATAATCTCTGTGTATGTATCACCATCTATAAAATGAAGATACTACTGAAGGTTCTAATTTCATTCAATAAAGAAAGAAGTTTTTTTAGTAAATGGTGCTGTGAAAACTGGATTTCCACATACAACAAAAATGAAATTGGATCCTTGTCTCATCACACACCGAAACAAATTGAAAGCAAATTAAGTACCTAAATGTGCATATAAAACCATGAAATACTTAGAAGAAGATGCTTGAACAATGCTGTTTGTGATCACTTTTAACAATGAAAAATATAATGACAAATGCAGAATCAGGATAGACCAATGGGACCTCTTTTTCTTTTTAGAAATATTGCATTGGAAGTTTTTTTTCCAGCGGTAAGCTACAAACTAATAAGAATATAGTAACCAAAATATAGCTAATACTCTGACAAAATAATAATAAAAAATAAATAAACAAATCAAAATATGGACAAAGGCCTTGAATACACTTCAGCAAAGAGGACTTTCAAATGCCCATCCAATACAGGAATAGATGCTCTGTGACACTAGTCATCAGCAGAGAAATACCCAGCAAAGCAACAATTAGTTACAATTTCATGCCTCCTAGATGGCTAAAGACATATTTTTAATACTAATTAAAATTGACAATAATGTGCAGAAAGTAAAACACATATTCACTGCCCTTATGACCACAAAAAGGTATAGCCTTATGACCACAAAAAGGTATAGCACTTATGACCACAAAAGGGTATAGTCAAAAACAATGTGGAGTTGTTCAAAACTAAAATGAACTATAATGTGACCCAGCAATTCTACTCCTTGGCATATACCCAAGGATTTGAAAGCAGAGATTCAAAAATATGCTTACACACCAACATTCACTGCAGTACTATTAATAATAGCCCAAAGATGGAAACCACCTAAGAGGTGATTAACAGATTAATGGGTAGATGATATGTTGAACATAGATCCAATGGAATACTACTCAGTCAATAAGAGAAATGAAGACAATAACTGCTGGAGCTTAAAGGTATTCTGTTTAGTGAAATAACTCAATAAAAAGGACACCTATTCTATATTATCACACATATAAGAAGAAAAGAATAGGAAAATACATGGATGAACATTTCTTAGTGGCTACCAAAGTCATAGTAAGGGGGAGTCATTGCTTATGGAGTACTGAATTTGGTCAACTGGAAAGTAAAATTCACAGTGATCAAGTTACGGTTGTATAGTTGATTTATATAATTGTTGTTATTAAGTTATACACTTAAATTGTTGTTTATTTATATAATTGTTGTTATTAAGTTATACACTTAATTGACAAAAGTTGTATGATGGATATATTTTCAACAATTAAAGTAAAAGTAGTTTCTGAGGCTACTTATATAGTCAAACATCTTGTGGATTTGGGTTCTGTAGTTTGGAGATATAGAATCTTGTTTCTATTGCATATCACAAACTACTCACCTAATATAAGGCTCAGGCTTGATTCAGAAGAGGATATGGAACAAGGGATATCATTGCTGAAGTCGGATGGATCTTAGCTGAAAGGAGAGAATACCAGAAAGATTTTTTTATTGACTATGCCAATACATTGTATGGGTCATAACAAACTATGGATCACCTTGAGAAGAATGGGAATTCCAGAACACTTCATTGTGTTCAAGTGAAACTTGGACATGGATCATGAAGCA
>NW_022103906.1:53771324-53773483 GCF_000313985.2 Echinops telfairi | reverse complement strand
GTGAAGTAGGAGGTGGAAAGAAACATAAGACATGATATTGCTGATTTCAGTAGGTGCCACCTAGTCAGTTCTTCACCACAGTGACCTCAGTTTGTCCTTTTAGCATTCCATTCAGTTTCACAGGGGCTTATGTACATAAGTACATAGTACATATGTACTCATAGTACAGGGGCTTATGTCATCCAAGGAACAGTTTTTCTCCATTCTTCTGGAGCAATGAAGGAATAAAGAAGAATCAGTTACAGGAAAAGGAAGTGGATGTGTGTCTACTTGGTCCCATGGACCTCTGCTTCTTCTGCCAGGAAACCACAGAATTGAATGGTACCCAGCTCCCATCACTGAATATTTTGATTAAAACAAAATACTGAATATTTTATCAGATTGTATAGAAGAATCTAGATCAAAGGGGAAAAAGGAGAAAAAAAACACTATTTCAAGTTCTCATGAAATCCAGGTATTCTGAATTCATAAGGGCTGAATTAACACCTAAAACTATTTCTCTAAAATAATCTTTAAAACCAACTATGATATCTTCTGAAGTCTTCTTGGAACCAAGCAACAGTTTAGCTTAACTAGCGCAGTATGTCTGCCTTTAATGCTATGTTCTTTTAAGGTTTATCTATACAAACACATAGCCATGTAATCAATTCTGACTCTAGGCTACCCCCTAGAAGGTTTTCAAAGCTGTAATTCATTATGGGAACACGCACCTTCATCTTTCTTCTTATAAGTGGTTGGTGATGAATTTGAATTTCTAACCTTACAGTTAGCAGTGCAATTCATAAAGCTACCTTTAGGGGAATCAAATTAACAATACCAATCAGTTCCATGTAATGGATGCTGACTTGTGGTGACCTTTTAAGATAGGGTAGAAGTGCCCCTGTGGGTTTCTAAGACTGTAACTCTTTACAGAAGTGGAAAACCTCATCTTTCTTTTTTTGGAAAGTTAGAAGTTTTGAATTACTGAACTTGTGGTAGCCCAATTCATAACCCACTATGCCACGAGAGCTCCTAAACAGCTGCTTCAAAATGAGAAAGGAACCTTAGGGGAAGAGAGTGTACGTTTATATGGGAACATCAAGTCAGGCAAGCAAGGTTAGAATGATTGCACTACTTGACGAATGTCATCAATATCCCTGAATCACATATGAAGTGGTTTATGTTTTCCTGGTATATATTCCCAACAATACCACATTGTTTTTAATAACTGTTTGGCTTGTTTGTTTAATATCGCTAGGCATTTCTTCCAAGGTACCTCTGGTGGACTCGAACCACCAACCGTTTTGTTAGTAATACATGTACATAACTAACTCTTCCTAATTACAAACACTAAAACACAAACACCCTTACTAAAACACAGTAAGGGTGAAGGTACTTGATTAGTACAGTGAAACCTGCAGTTCTTATACAGACAAATTATTGGCAATGAATACTTTCATCCTATTTAGCCCTTTATTTAGCAATTAAAATATTTAAAATGTAGCCTGTTCTAAACTGTAGGGATAGATGTCAACTGGGTGCTTTCTCTGCCTGCTTTTCTAGAAGAGCCGGTTATTTGGTGATAACTTTCTGTTATTAATCCATTTGCTATTCTTAAGGGCAAAAAATAATGTTGTGCTCTTTCTGATTACAAAGGAAAAAGTAAATACTATACAATTATTTTTTACAGAAGCAGGCAACTACTCTTCTCTCTTTCTGCCTTTCTTTTAAATTTGTTCAATTCAACCTGTTCTTTTGAGACTAGACCAGATGCACCAGCTAAAAGAGTACTGCTCATATATGTATTTCACATCTTCTTTGAATGCCTTGGACACTGGAGGAATGCTAAAAATTATGTTTTATCTATTAAATAAATTCCAATTCTCCTAAGCTAATGAACCCTCTCTGTTTTCTCATTCTGACTTCAAAATATTTCGGCAATCTCTGCCATATTGAACTATTGTCACATATCCAAACTGCCTATATTTGTTCCCCACATAAAATCTCTCTCTCACTCTCATTTAAGATATTGAGATTATTTGTTTAACCTATGTATATAAACCTGATATTATGTACACAGAATCAAATGCAATGTTTGCTTTTTCCAATTTAAACACTACTTACTCATTACTGCACAGTTCTATTCTCAATTTCTGAAATAGTTTCAATGCTTTACATGA
>NW_022103906.1:53769855-53770928 GCF_000313985.2 Echinops telfairi | reverse complement strand
TGTCCAATACCAATCTATAGAGTCCTCTTCAGACTCACAAAACACATGCAATGATGCTGAATGTAGAAGATCACAGGGCAGTGGGTAGAAAGTCTTTGGATCTAGTGGTGTAAGCATATTAGTGTTGGCAGGGCTCTCTATATGGCTTCTCCTGCTTCAGAGGTCTGGTTGCATCAGGATAGTTCCATGTGTCTTGTCAGCTGCAATGTCTCCAAGGGAGTGACACAGAGAGAGAAGTGTCTCCCACCTCCAAGGAGGAAGTACTGGAGTTCCCAGACTTCTCAGGAGAAGGCCATGCCCACACAGAGGCCCCATTGGCTATGATCTGATTGACAAGCTAGACTCCACCCCTACACTCTGAGTCCTCAAATTGGCAAATGATTATAGATCTACCACAGGTAGTTTTGTAGTCAGCCTAAACGATTGCTGAGAATGGGATGAAGGAGTAGGGGCAAAGACCTTTAAACTTGTACTTCCCATCATTGTGTCTTAGTCTTTCTTAGTATCCTTTTTCCATGGTATATAATAATGAACTAATGATTCATATCATCCAGAAATGTTTCTTATGAAAGCATTTTAAGTAACTAATGAGTCTAACATTTCTACGTGTTGATTATTACTACCATTTCCGCAATTGTTTTCTTTCCCTTTATTCTCTGAATGAGTAATAGTGTCATGAAAGGTAACCCCGAAATAGATATACATCTTAAATCATTTACAGAAAGTACTATTTCACAATTGTATACAATTGTATGCATTGTCTCTTAGATTCCTGTGAATTAATGACCCATTGCTATCAGATTTATCCCTGATATGATAAAACAGTTTCTAGTCACCCAGTCCTCCAGGGTGGAGATGGGGAGTGTGCTCTTTAGAGGATTCTTATAACTTGGTATTAAGAGAGCTAAATCAGACATAAATTCATCAGCATAAGAATTCTGAAAGAGATAGTTAAAAAGACATTTTCTATGGGGTATATTTGTATTTATGCATGTGTATTTTTTATCTGGTATATTAAACATGAACATCCCATATAATACTACAAGCATTTCAAGTATTACAATATTTCAAAT
>NW_022103906.1:53767505-53769149 GCF_000313985.2 Echinops telfairi | reverse complement strand
TTTGTATTTATGCATGTGTATTTTTTATCTGGTATATTAAACATGAACATCCCATATAATACTACAAGCATTTCAAGTATTACAATATTTCAAATTTTGTACACATTTTTCTCAAACATTGGTTAGTGAGTTCTATTAGGGTAGAAATCATATCTTATTCCTTCATCTCTTGACAATCATTCAGTTTGATGTAGTGAATATATTCAATATAACTTTCCTGAATTAACAAAATATCATAACAAAGAATAATAATCAGAGAAGTGACCTAGCTATGCAACCAGAAATCAACAAAATTGTATTAACTATAAATTGTCAATTTCATAAATTTATGTAATATGCATTTGTCTGTAAGAATATTAATTCATGAATAACTAAATGAAGCTAGAAATTCAATAAAATTAATGGTTAAGGCTATAATTTCTGAAGTGACGTTGTGTGAATTCAGGATACCTTAGACTTTTACAGACATGATGGGTCACTGTTAAGATTCTTGAGAATCTCCAATTGACACAGTTGAAAAGTGCAGGTAAGACTATTTCTCAAAATTACAGAGGTAGCTTAAGATACTTGAATGCTAATATTGGAGGGAATATTTTTAATACTCTTCAAAACTAGAGTTATTATCAATGGATGAAGGACAATTTAGTTTCTCAGAAGACATTTTTTGTTGTTGATGATGTCCCCCTAGAAGGCGGGGGAAGAGACTATAACCCCCTAGTGAGTTAGCGATGATGCTAAAAATCCAACAAGGCAGAGGACAGTCCTACACAAAAAGAATTTTCTGATTCAACATTTCAATGGTACTACATATGAAAAAACTTGTTGTAGAGTTAGGAGTCCTTAGAAAATTCAGTTTTATTTTTGTGTCCACTTTATATATAGGGGGTCAATGTTGTTGTCAATACATCAATTTAAATATATTTTTAAACTCTTTCTTGCAGAATGTATTTTGCAAACTATATTATTTTTTTAATTCTAGAAGAATAAAGATTAGAGGGAACTAGATTAAACTTGGAGAGTTGAAACTAGATTAAGGAGAAAAACAAGTAGAGGCTCCAGAAGCTATGTGTCTCAAGAGTGACCTAATATGGATGGAACTATATATATATATATCCAATCTAAATACAATAAAACTAATTTCTTTGTTTTTTAGGGAAGACTCCAACTCTTTGAAGAGGCTCAATACTGAGTACTGTGGACCTGAACCAGCAGGTTCTCATGAGTCAAATGCTACAAGGAAGGAGATGGCTTGATCACCTCTAGGGCGGTTGTTAGAAAACACAATTGCAACACAAAGGCCATTTTCGTTGCAGTGGTTCTGACATAAGTTGCAAATTACGTTAGTGAACTGAAATAAGTGGTTGGAATTCTTTTTTTTAATTTAAATGTGTGTGGGGAAAGCTGTTTGCTCCTTAGACAAACAGGACAAGACCACCACCTTCCATAGTTGTTGGCCCGAGAGAAAGGCTGATGGTTCAGCCTAGGGAGCTGATGGAGAATCGGCTGGCTTGTCTCTCTACCTGCTACCAAATGGACGCTTTGCCTCATGTTCCCTGGCAAGGCTGCAGAAGCAGCAGTCTGCAAACGTTTCAGTTACTTCACTTTCCCCACCTTCCCTCCCCTCCTGTCTGTGCCCTCGAATAG
>NW_022103906.1:53763779-53765574 GCF_000313985.2 Echinops telfairi | reverse complement strand
TTACTACATAGAAAATGGAGGATATCTGCATAATGAAATATTCAAACATTCATATAATCTGGGAATCATCTTCTAGCCTAACTGATTCGTGGTATTAACCATCATCACAGTTTACCTATCTTCGTCTTGGCACCTGTACACATGGTACTTGTGGCTACAAGATACGACTAGCATGTGAATGACCTTAGACATATCAGCCTTGTTTGCATCGTATATTTTACAAGAAAACAAATATATATGTATATAACAAATAAATACAAATATATATATATTATATATATCTTTCAAGAAAAAAATCAAGTCTCAAGTTGCAATATTGAAAGATTCTATGGGCAAAATACTGAATATTTAGAACCCATCAAGAAGATGGAAAAACCAGGAGGGTAGAGGGAAGGTGGGGCAAGGAGGGAAGG
Source organism: Echinops telfairi (assembly GCF_000313985.2). Classification (NCBI taxonomy): domain Eukaryota; kingdom Metazoa; phylum Chordata; class Mammalia; order Afrosoricida; family Tenrecidae; genus Echinops; species Echinops telfairi. Next base: position 53,765,161 of record NW_022103906.1, on the reverse strand, counting down.
AAGGGGGAACCAATTGTGATGATGGACATATAATAGCACACCCACCTCCCCAGGGGGGTGAACAACAGAAACCATGGGGGAAGGGAGACTACAGTGGTGTAAGATATAAAAATAATTTATGACTTATTAAGGGGTCATGAGGGTGGGGGGAGGTAGAGGGGGGATAAGCTGACCACAAGGGCTCAATAGAAAGTAAATGTCTAGAAAATAAAGATGGCAATATATGGACAAATGTGCTTGTTACAATCGATGTCTGGATTGTTATAAAAGCTGTAATAGCCCTCCAAAATGATATTAAAATAGATGGAAAGAATGTACAGTCACTGTATCAAAAACTAGTCAACATTCAACCATTTAAAAAAATAACATATGATCAATAACCAATGATATTAAACGAAGAAGTGCAAGCTGCACTGAAAGTAATAGACAAAAAATGAAGCTCCAAGAATTGATAGAATACCAATTGAAATGTTTCAACAAGCTGAAGAAGCACTAGACGCACTCATGCATTTATGGCAGGTAATTTGGAAGATAGGTACTTGGCCAACTGACTGGAAGAAATCCATCTGTGCACCCATTCCAAAGAAAGGTGACCAACAGACTGCTCATGTTATAGAACCATATCGTATGCAAGTAAAAGATTTGCTGGAACTCATTCACCAACAGTTCCAGCAGCTTGTTGACAGACAGCAGCCAGGGGCCTAGCCAGGATTCAGAAGAGGATGTATAACAAAAAATATATCGTTGCTGATATCAGATGTCTCTTGACTAAAGCAGAGTATACCAGAAAGTTGTTTACTTGTATTTTATTGACTGTCCAAAGGCATTTGATCATTTGATCGTGTGTAACATAACAAACCATGGACAGCTTTGAGCAGAATGGGAGGTCCAGAACACTTCATTGGGTTAATGTGGAAAATGTATATGGATCAAGAGGCAGTTGTACAAACTACATACTACATGGTTTAAAATCAGGAAAGGTGTAAATCGAGATAATATATTCTAATCATACTTATTCAAACTTTAAACTGAGCAAATAATAAGAGAAGCTAGTCTATGAAGAGAAAAGTGGCATCAGGTTTGTAGAAAGGCTAGCTCTTGCTGAGGAAGATCAAAAATTGCAGTCTTCCTTATGGGTTATACTTCAGTGTAAATTAGACAAAAAGTGCTCACAATAGGACCAATAGTTAACATCATGATAAATGGGGGAAAAAATAAAGTTGTCAAAGATTCCATCTTGCTTGGATCCACAATCAATGCTCTGAGAAGCTGGGTTATATGAGGAACTATGCAGGCACAGGATTGGAGGAAGGCTTATTAACAACCTGTAATATGCAGATGACAAAAAATTGCTTGATGAAAGTAAGGAGGATTTGAAACAC
>NW_022103906.1:53758380-53763659 GCF_000313985.2 Echinops telfairi | reverse complement strand
GAAGAATATTGAAATCAAATCTAAAATCTGATATCAAAACAAATCTATCTCTGCAGAAGAAAACCAGAGTGCTCCTTACAGACAAGGATGACAGGACTTTACCTCACGCATTTTGAACATGTTGTTAGAAGAGACCAGTCCCTGGAGGAGGACACCGTGATTGGTTAAGCAGAGTCAGCGAAAAAGAGGAAGGCCCTTGACAATGTGGATTAACACGCTGGCTGAACTAATGGGTTCAAAGAAAAAGCCATTGTGAGGAAGGTATGGGACTGAGCACTATTTTGCTCGGTTGTACATAAGGTCACCATGAGTCAGAAACATGTGGATGGCATCCAACAACAACAACAGCATATACAATCCCTCCCATTTTCCCAGTACTCTTTTGAAGCTCCTTTGTTTACACAAAAGGAGTCAAAATGACTGGCAGCCCCAAATTCATTAGTTTGAGGCTTTTTGCTCCTGTCAAGATTTATAACGTCACACACTCATAAGAGCGGTTTTCTCAGTTCAATTTGGTATCTGAGAGTCACAACTGGCTCAATGGTGATCAGTTGGTTAGTTGGTTGTATTCACATTTACACATATAATTTTTGAAAGAAAGAAACACATCCTATTTTGCAACAGACTATGTAGTAGTTGGAATTGGCATTGAGAACTACTTTTTTTTCTTTGCCCTTAGCACCACTTCAGGGATGATGTTCTTTGCCTGTGGTGAAGACATGTCATTCTTGAGTGGTTTCTGAAAGTCATAATCATGTCAGAATCGGATTTCTGTAGTTTTCCATAATGCTCCTTAGAAGCAAGGAGGGTAAGATTTTGTGCCATGTACATTGTACGTGCCATCAGCAGCAACCAGACCTAGGAGCGCATGTTGCTTGCCAAAGTAAAAAGAGGAAGACCATTAAAAATATGGATTGACACACTGGCTACCAAAATGATCTTCCAACATAGAAACACTGTGAGAATCATAAGGCAGCAAGTAGTACTTTGCTCTGTTATACATAGGATGGGTATGAGTTGGAACTGGCTCAATGGCCCTTATTGACAACAACAGCTATTGTCCAATGACTTTTAACACAGACCATGATACTGTTAAGAGTGTTATGAAGGACTTCCTGTATTCCAGCCCAGTCAACAACATGGAGGGACCATACCTGACCTCCTCTGGCTTCCTTATTGCCGTGAGGCAGGGTCAGACATGCCTCCAATCTCCATATTTCTTTTTCCGGACATCAACTGCTCATACCAGGGCACTCTACTTCTTTTCTAATTTAAATAATTCGTCACGATGACCGCACAGAACTCATAGATTAAACCTACAATTAAGAGAGCTTACTAGAGAATGTAATGGGTCACCCTAAGCTAGGATAAGTAAATGCTAAGGACACAGTCATATATCCACCACAACAACTCTCCTCATCCAGTAGCCAAGACTCTCATCTTCAGCCTTTCAGCCATGTGGTTCTTGACTTCTGCCTCTGTGGGCTAGGAAGCCAGCCCCTGCTGGTGTCCTTATCTTGACCTGTGATCTTGTTTCAGCTCCTTTGTTCCCATGCCACAGCCTCTGGAGCCTCCATCTTAGCCTCTGACACTTCAAACATAGTTCCCAAATGTACTCTTCTTCTGATGGTTCTGGAATTTCTTTCCATAGCCCTGTTTCAAAGATGGCTCGTTTTATAGGCAGGAAAGTGTCAACTAAAATTGAACCAATCCCCTCGCATAGTGTTACCCCTGCCCTGTTTGCATGTTGCCACCCAATCATTTGATGGTAGGTACAGAGATGTGGGTAGAAACGTTATATCAAGAAATTTCACTCCACCATTTCCAGATATACTTTTTACTTCCATAAACTATATCCATCTGATTTTGCCAATCAATCAATTAATGACAACAGCCAATAGGTAGGTTCATTTGTTACCTGTTGATCCAGAGGCTTAAATAGCCTACTGTATCCAGGCAAAATTCTTCATTTAAAATTCAATGAAATCAGAGTTGTGTTTCCTGTTGAGAATATCCCTCCTTTTGAAAATAAGACTTATATATAGATAAATAGATCATAGGATTATGGGAACAAGAAGTCAAAAAATTAATTATGAGTCAGTAGGAGTAATAGAAAATGCTACAACTCTTACCTCTACCCCTTGACCCCTGGACCCATCAACCAGGGCTAGGGAAGAAAGCACCATGTTTTGGATGCTGATTTAGAGCATATATAACATCTTGGAAAATATTGCCCAATCTTGCAGTGTATGGTAACATAGTAAATGATGTATTTGTGTCTTTAAAATGACATTCCATCAATATGGACCTACTGCTACATTTAATTTGTTGTGAAGTGAGTCCCTCAATGTCAAGTGATGCTATTTGGAGTACCAAGGTGAATGAGTAATTCTAATTAACAGGCCAGAGTATCACACCTAGAGGAGAGATATATGGGTTCTAATATCAGAGTCCAATCAGACATTGTACTTCCTTTTCAGCTATAGTTTGAGCCAGATGCAATAACATATAACTCACTTAAAGCATTATCTAAGAAAGCTACATACTATTGGATTTCTAGAACTTTTACTGAGTTGGAATTTTGTTGGGATAATTTCCTATCCTTTATTTGCTGATGTCTTATAACTAAGTCTAGAGTCAATGATATATCCTTCTTACTGTGCCCAATCAGCATAACACCATTAATTCAATGTACAAGTGTGACATCTTGTAGAAGGGCAAGGCAATCAAAGTCCATGTGGACTAAAATATGATATAGGAACAGTGATTTTACATACTTCTTAAGGAGGAAGGTGAAAATGTATCAGTGTATTTGCCACCTAAAGACAAACTCTCCTTGGTGTCCCAATGAAATCATGACAAATAAAAATGCATTAGCCAGATCAATAGCTGCATATCAGTCACCATTAATTTGCTCAAGCAGTGAAACCATATCTGGAGTGACAGTTGCAATTGTAGTTATAACCTGGCTTCCGGGAATCCACTGTGATTATGCAAGATTCATCTGTTTGCACAAGTAGAACCTGCAAATTGAAAAGTTACGTGGTTGGAATCACCACTCATGCATCTTTCAAATGTTTGATGGTGGAACCAATCTCTACAGTGGCTCTAGATATGTGATATTACTTTTATTTCCTATTTCACTAGATAGGGACAATTTTAGTGCTGGTTGAGTGAGTCCTTACCACTTCCCACATATGTCAGGGTTCGGCAACTCATAGAACTCATTATGAGATGGAGCTGAGCTAAGACTACATTGGTAACTTGATCTCCATCTACTCTTTGGCTGGTGAAACACAGGGACATTTCAGATGTCCTGGAATTAATGTCATTTCAGAGCCAGTGTCTAGTAATCACCACCAAATCTGATGAGTTCACATTCCCTAAAGAACAACCATTGTTGTGAAAGGATGATGGTACCATTGAAGACGCCTGGTAAAACAGTATCAGTAAGATCACATGCAAATGAAATATTGCTGAAGATAGTTCAAGCAGGGTTGAAGGAGTACATAGACAGGGAGCTTCCAGAAATTCAAGCTAGATTCACAAAAGGGCATGGCACAAGAGATAACATTGTTTATGCCAGATGGATCTTGGCTTAAAGCAGAGAATACTGGAAAAATGTTTACTTGTGTTTTATTGACTATGTAAAAGTATTTGACTGTGGCTTATAGCAAACTATGGCTAACATTGAGAAGAATGGGAATTCTAGAACTTGAGAATTGTGCTCATGTGGAACCTATATATGGACCAATAGGCAGTTGTTGGAACAGAATAACAAAGACTGTATGGTGTAAAATCAAGTACAGTGTGAAACAGAATTGCATCCTATAACTGAATATTCAATATGTATACTGAACAAATAATCTGAGAAGCTGGGTTATATGAGGAATTATGCAGGCACAGGATTGGAGGAAGGCTTATTAACAACCTGTAATATGCAGATGACAAAAAATTGCTTGATGAAAGTAAGGAGGATTTGAAACACTTGCTATAAGCCAAGACTACAGCCTTCAGTGTATATCCAATGTAAAAAAAAAAAAAACCTCACAACTGAACCAACAGATAACATCATTTTAAATGGAGAAAAGATTGAAATTATCAGAGATTTCTTTTTACTGCATTCACAATCAATATTAATAGAAGCAGCCATCAAGAAATCAAAGAATATAAATAAATAAGAAATCATTGGGAAAATCTACTGTATAAGTCTTCTTTAAAGTGTTGAAGAACAAGAATGCCATTTTGAGGACTAATATGTGCCAGACTCAAGCCATGCTATTTTCCATCACCTCATGCATGTGGAAGGTGCACAGTGAATAAAGGAGACTATTTGAATTATGGTGTTTGTGCAAAGAATATTGAAAATACAATAGATGGTCAGGAAAACAAAGCAAGAAGTGTAGTCAGAATACTCCTTACAAAGGAGTGTTCTTGCAAAGGAGAATAGCGAATCTTCATCTCATGTACTTTGGACACACTATCAGTAGATAATAGTTCCTGAATAAGGATCTCATGCTCAGTGAAGCAGAAAGAAGGCCAGTGGAAGAGTGGCAGATCCCCAACAAGATGTATTCACACAGCGGCTGCGAGATGGGCTGAGCTCTAACAAGTGCAAGGATGGTGCAGAGCTACGGTCTGTTGTTCATGGAGGCACTATGATTCAAAATAGTCTTCCTGGCTATTCGTTTTGGCTAGTACTGAGATCCCCCATTGCTGATTCTGGATCATTTTATACTGAGGAGGACGGCAATCACTACCAACTCTGTTAATAATCACACACCGCTGAATCATAATCTAATATTATATTCTTATTTTATTATGCAGACCCATCTGTGTGGAAAACTGAAGACCTGCAGCCTAATCGCTGTACTCATAACCACAGGGCTTGGAAGACTGGCGCTAGGGTTAGAAAAAGGTCTCCACAGTGCTGAGATGGAGATGACAAGAAATGCACATTCCCCAGAATGCAGGGAAAGAGGTGCCCACAATAGCCCTCTCTAAAAAGGTTACTCTAAAGGGGTTTCCTACAAGCACCAGCTGCTCACTATGTGGCTGGAGAATACCTACTTTTTAATGTAATCAGATTCTATTGTCCTACCCATTCAAAGAGCAGTCAATTCCCTTTGATGCTTTTTGATACATATCATGGGGTGTTCCCCTAGTGAGCTCAGGGGACATTCAAGGTGAAGACACTGCCTTTGTGTATGTGTCTGCTGAAAGCCTGCATGCCTTGCTGCTGTATAAACTTGCTCGCTTACTCTTATTCCAACATCACC
>NW_022103906.1:53745722-53756639 GCF_000313985.2 Echinops telfairi | reverse complement strand
GTCATTAGTGTTCAATGTGTTAAATCTGTTATTGAGATGTTCTCAAAATTCAGGTAGGATACACTCAAGGTAATATTTTGGTTCTTGTGAATTTGTTTCAATTTTCTTCAGTTTCAACTTGAACTTACATATGAAAGATTGATGGGCTGCTCTCCAGCACAAGCAGTCAAATTGTTTCTGTGTATTCCATCTGGAGAAGTCCACTTTTGGGTTGTTGAAAAAAAGGCATTTGCTGTAAATAAGTTGTTGGCTTTGCAAAAATGCTATCATATGATCTCCAGCTTCAATTCTGTCACCAAGTCCATGTTTTCCAACTATTGTTCCTTCCTCTTTGTTTCCAATTTTTTCATTCCGATTGCCAATCATTTTCAATGCAACTTGATTGAATTTTTTGATCAATTTCATACTGAGACACTTGCAGAGTTTTTCCACTTCTGCATCACCAACTTCAGGGGTCGTCCCCTAGCCTTATCTTGAAATGTTCTTTTTGATGATTAATGTGACATGATGACATTGTTCTCAATTGTGTCATCCTCGGTGTAGTGAAACCATATGCTTTTCTGATTCAAAATGGCCAATGCCAGTCCACATAAACTCAGTCACACCTAGAACACCCTTCTTAAGTGTTGCATTTCATTTCTGAAGGCTTCCAATTTTCCTAGACTGTACTTCATACATTGCAAATTCTGATAATCAATTGATGTTTGCAGGTGTTTCTGTTCATTTTGCTTTGTGCCCAATCAGCAAATGAAGGTCCCGAAACCTTTACTTCCAAAGACTACTCCATTCAGATCATTACAGTCGACTCTATGGCTTCTCCTCGGGGATACTTTTAGTGCTTCCCCACCTGAGGGCTCATCTTCCGGCCTCTGTTTGCCAATGTGCTGCTGCTATTCCTGAGGCTTTCAGTACCTGGGAATACTTTGGTATTGTCTACAAGGTTTTCACTGGCTGATTCCTCTGAAATTGACAGCCTTTTCCTTACTCGTAGTCTGTTCTTACTCTGGAAGCTCGGGTGAAACCTGTTCACTATGAGTGATCTTGCTGGTATTTGAATTACCAGTGATGTCGCTTCCAGCATCACAGTAACTCATAAGCCACTACAATACAACAAACTGACAAGTGTTGGCAAATCCTGATTAGAGAGCCATTTCAAATAAAAAGTCCAAACAAAACAGTGACTTCCAAGGGGAAGCCAGTTAAATCCAAGGCAGAGTGTTTCATTTCCAAAGGTTATAGCAACTCATTTTGGTGATCCTAAAAGGATCATCTTGATAGATTTCCTCAGATGACCCAGTGGGTGAATACAAGGAAGCTTTTGGAAAATCACTGAGGCATTTGGGAAATCACTGAGGCGCCTGGGAAATCAATGAGGCATAATATTGAAGAACCTTTTGGAAAACTGAAAACAGCTCTGATAAAAAGGTCATGAACGTTGTGCCAAGGATTTCCCCCATCCCCATGTCAATGCATTCGCTCAACTCTGAGTGTAGAAAGAGCTAATCTATGAAGCTGTAATTGAGAAGCCTTGTCATATCCAGCCTACTGCCATGCTCTTGCTCCTTCAGAATTAGTTTTGTTCCATAAACTCAAAGAACATTTAATACATAGAAATATTCAAATAAAGGAAATGGTTCAACCAATTGTGGAACCTACAAATGAGTCCCAAATCCAAATCTGAGGGCCAGGTGTCAAGGTGGAGACACCCTAATTTGCATAGTCGCAGGGTCATTTAACCCACAATCACAGTGCACATGGTCGGATGTTGGCTCTGGACTGTGGAAACGTGGAAATCCCTAAATTGAGAGGGTGTTTGACTAGTTGCTTGACAAGTCCTCAGATTCACTTGTTAGATCATGGTGAGCTGAGGACAGGTCCGGAGCAAAGGTGAGTTGTTCAGAGAATCCACTATCTATTGCTGCGGCTAATTCCTCAAGAAAGTTCCTTTTGCATGAGATGAGGGAAGCGACTTGATTGAAGGTAGAATTTGAATTTCAAAGGATTCTTGTAAGAGTGACACCTCTCCCTGGTGGCTACAGACTACTATGTATTTGCTATTTTCATACTCTTTATGCTTTTTACGACACGGGTGGGTCTACTGATAGGGCCTTGCCTTTGTAAATGAGTATTTTTTGAAAGTTTTTCCCTATCTCCAGCATTCATTGTTTGTGAAAAAGTGTCCCATCACTTAAATTTTAATCTGTACAAATCAACACCCATTGTGGTCTAAAATGTTTTCCTATACCTATATACTTTCCTTTCCTAAACAGTTTTTAAAATTCTATGCCATTGTCTAAATTATGAGACTATCAATTTAACAACCATATGCCTCACAGCATTATTATGTTCTTCAATAAAATTATAATAATGTCCCCAAAGGGAATCAGTCACATATATAAATCACAGATATAGGAGCACACTTCATTGAATCCCTAATCTAAGAATAGTTAGTTCTTATGCCATGTACTACTCATGAAGAGATCACTGCATATGTGGGTATTATAACAAGGTGTGATGAATTTAGTTCTTATGCCATGTACTACTCATGAAGAGATCACTGCATATATGGGTATTATAACAAGGTGTGATGAAGATATTAGATGATGCCTAGCTATTGGAAAGAAGAGCATTCATGGTCTTAAATATTTGTCTTAATACAAGCAGCCATGTAAGTGTGGGGTCAGCTAAGTCCACACAGAAGAAACATACCAACCTGTGTGATTTAAAAATAAAAAATAAAAAATAATGAAGTCAAAATCTGGAGGAGAGAATTATATTAGAGCTTAAATTCTGAGCATTTAGGGTGCAGAAGGCTATAGACGAGATGGTCCCCATTTGGTTTAGTCTCCAGAGAATCCCCTTTGACTACAGACCAGGGATGTGAATAGCCTTGCTATCAAAGTGAACTGTAACGTGAATTATTACAGATGCAGTTAGGTTAAAATATAATACCATATCATTTGATCTCCTGTTCAGTTCATTTTGAATTTATTCCAGCTTTTAATATTTTGTGCTCTTTTTTGCAATTGAGGTTTGTCTCTGTTTCATTTTATCATTGTTATTGCTTCTTTTGTGTTTGTTTTAATTTGTATATTTTTTGTATGTGATATTCATGATAGATAAATCTACAGTCAGTAGTAGGGATAAATAGTTTCCTAGGGACATGGCTGAGGTGGTTGGGGAGAAATGGAGAGCTTACAACAATGAAAACAAGAAAAAGAAAATATTTTAAAATTGATTGTGGTAATAATTGCACAACTGTTTTCTAATATGATAAACTATTGAATTATGTGGTATGTGAATTATATCTCAATAAAACTGTAGAAAACAGACATACCCCCGCCTAATTTTTTCTCATTAACATAGAGGTTAGTACTTACTACACAGAACATGGAGGATAGTTACATAATCTCACAAAATGAGAGATAATTAAACAAGATAATAAAGGACAAAATGGAAAACATTCACATAACACTAGGAATTATGGTGTGGCTAAATTGAAACTTACCATTGATCTGCATGGTGTTAAAAGTGTCCTTCCTTAAGTTTAGCAAGGGTTTATCTAACACTTATTATTCCGAATTACTGGGTAAAAGTACATCAGTTGGCATAAGGAATCCAAGGTCCTCTCTGTCCTCTTTGCCTGGGATGAAAATGACAAACTTAAGGAAATTGACAGAACATTTCTGCCCTGGTTTATGATCAATGAAAGCAAAAAGGGCACTCAAAACAATGAAATGTTAAAGAGACTAGATCGATGTGAGAAATCTGAGATGATTCGCTTTACTTGGGAGGGAGAGGACTTGCTTCAACGTGTGGCGGAGGTTCCCGGGACTAAAGAGCAAGGGTTCGCGATCTTCAGGCTCAAGCAGCTGCCCACGCCACAGCAAGTGTGCCGCAATACTCAGGAAGAGAATTCTGCACAACAAAGATAACTTGGTACATCAAAAGAAGTGTAACTTTGACTCTCTTCCTCATTTGTTTCGTATGGCACTTCTTTTTCCAATAACATGTATTCTGTTCTCTTATTTTCAATAATTTCTCCAATGTTGTAATCCACTGTCCATCAAACCCTTTGCAACAACGTGACTGACAGTGAACTCTGACGACTGCTGGACTGCGAGAACTCCCATACCGTTTGGGGGCTTCCAGAGAGATTCTGAACTCCAGGGCAGCTCTGCTTATGTCGGGATACCACAAGGTCCCTTGTGAAAACAGTTTCTAAGTCTCACCATAGGCCAAAATGAACTACATGTTACATGAAAAGAGTTCTATTAGTTTCTGTTCTCAAGTTCAAAGTAAATGCCCAGATCAAGAGACCATTAAGAACTTCCATGATAGAAGAGAAGGCACCATAGCCTGTCTTTCTCTGCTACGGTACTTCAGAAGCGGCGGATATCCTAGAGACACACTTTTATTGCTGTTCAGAGTAATAACTTTCCAATGTGTAATTGTAGAAGAAAGTCATGCTTAGTGTGTGTATACTTTAAAAGCCCATTCAAATGATTTTCTTGTTCAAAATAATTTGATGAATTTCAATTCCATCTTCTAAAATGACAGTATCTTAAAATTTAAATGATCGGATATATTTTGTGGAAAATTTTGTGGAATTTTTTGTTGTATCTGTTGTATGATGTGTCCATTACATGTGGAAAATGGTTTGCTTACTATAAACATTGAGGCAAGTAAAAGCATGCTCATGGGTTCTCCACTTAAGAAACATTTTGGGGAAGAAATATGAATCTCCAAATTTCTTGACAATTCAAATTTGAATGGCTCTGATGAGTAGAAATGTGAATCTGGTAAATTTGTCAATTTTATGAGGAAGAAATAATTCTCACAGTCTGAGATTGCTAGTGAACCTGAAATTGTAGTTTGGATTGTAATAAAATAAAAAGGTACCTTATGATATCAGCCAAGAATAAAAACTACCTAATTAGCATGTATTTCCAGAGAAATTTTATTTATATTTATTTCAATTGAAATATATTTAAATATGGTCTAATTTTAAGATCGCAGTTGATGTCCAGTGATACATGTAGAATTCACATCATAGAGCAAATCCTGTTGTTAGGTGCCCTTGTGTCACTACTACTCATAGTGACTCTGTGTGCAACAGCATGAAATACATCCCTGTCAAGTGCCATTCTCACAATTGGTCATATGTTTGAGTCCACTGCTATACCCCATGTCAACCCACCTTATCTACCACCTTCCTTCCAGAGACTCCTCTCTTCTGAGAGGGTGGTCAAAGTCTGTTTCACTGTCCGTCTTACTAAGGAGCAAATACAATGATTCTTCTTTGGTCTTCTTTTTTTAATGTCCAACTTTCACATTCATAGGACATTCTTGAAAATACCATGGCTTGCTTGGATCAGCCACACCTGATCCTCAATAAAACATCCTTGCTTTACAACACTTCAAAGAGGTCTTGTGCAGCCAATTTACCCAATAGAAGAGTTTTCGGGAGAGTGGATAATGAAATAATGATTTCTAAAACACTAGCAGATTTGCAGATGAAAGTTGCTGTGAGATGCAAAGATGCTGAGAATTTGAGGGAAATCGTCTATCTACTAGCCATTCACAAGAGATGTTTAATTCTAAGAAGTACTTAAAGTAGTGCTTCAATTGTGCTCTTGGAGTCCAAGTGATTATTTTTAAAAGGTGAAAAAATGCCAACTTGGGTAGAAAACAAATAAGCAAGTCATAAATATGTCACCTTTGCTAAAAATCAGATTCTGTCTCCTAAATATAAAATGTAGTAAGATTGGTTACTCTGTAAGGAAGTAAACAAAAAAGTGCTGAAGAAAACAGAAATGAGAATGTTTCATAACAACAAAAAGTGTAGCTATAAAAAGAATCACAAAAATAAGATCATGAAACACATTCTATTTCCCAAATACTTAAGTATAGTTTTCAGGTCCTAAATAACCTAGGATGTCTCTACTTTCATATTAAATATTATAAAAGAGAATAAAATAATTATAAGCATGAATTAAAATATTATTTCTTATGTTAGTAAAATATTGAATTTCTGTAAATTTCTCTTCTTCACAGAAGTGGATGGTTTTTAAAATAACTAGCAAAGGATTTTGTATTCATCCCTTAAGAATATAATTACTTAGCTTAATGAAGATATACAAATATTTGCCATTACCATTGCCATTATCTTTCCATGAAAAATATATCAAACTGTTTTTTTACTTAATTATTGCTTATTACTTATTAAAGAGTGCCAGTGGTGTAGTGGATTATGTTTTGGACTGCTAATCACAAGGTCAGTAGTTCAAACCTATCAGCTGATTTGCAGGAGAAAGGGGGTACTGTTCACATAACAAAACCCAAAATGAACAATTCTACTCTATCCTACAAAGAATCGACTTAATGACAGTGGATTTCTTTTCAGGTTACTATCTAGGTGAATAATTCCTGTTTGCATTTTGTCCACAATGCATTTTGGTCACTTACATTGATAACAGGAAGTTTTCAGGTTGTTAGAATTTTTTATGTATAACTTTTTATTTTAAAATTGTTTAAGGTTCAGAGAATTTGCAAACGTTTAAGGAGTTCTTCCAGGGTAGCATATTATGAATGAGGCTCTTGTAGCCATTGCTTCTGTACTTCTCCGCAAATGACCTTTTGCTTGTGGGTCTGGGTAGGAGAAGGTGGAGAAAGATTCTGATAGGATACAGTTGTGAGTGCTTCTTAACAATATTCACTGTGATTGCTGCTCTGCTGCATAAAATGAGCCCTCCCCGAAGCAGAAGAGGGGACCTCAATATCAATAAGAGAAAGGGGTGGAGTGTAGCCTCTAGACCTGGAGTTGCCTATGCAGTTAACCTCATCGATCCAAAAGACAATGGTGACAGCAGAGAAGCAACAGAGAAGCAGCAGCAACAGAACAAGAATCATGAGCTGGAGCATAAGACAGAGTGACGGACTTTGCAACTTTCAAGCGAGTAAAACTGAGCACTTTAGGTCAGGAGGCTAGTTTGTCTTATGTAGTGCCCTGGTTACTTAACTGGGGGAGCTGGGTTTGCTGACTGACAGAGTAGTTGAGCTGAGCTCAACTACTTTAGGTTGAGGCTTATGGGAGTAGGATGCCTCCAGGCACTTAACTGGGGGAGCTGCATTCACAGGGCTCTGGGGCTGAAGCTGAGTGTCAACGAATTGAAACATGACCTGTGAGATTTTATTACCAACCCAGAAATATCTTTGTAACATGTACAGACTGAACAAATTTATCTTGAGAATTTCTGCCTGAATTGTAACCTGTTAATTTCCACAAGAAACCCTCTAATTGTGAATATTGTGAGTTCTGTATGGCCATTGCAATAAATCAATGAACCTAGTAATTAGATAGTGCCGTGTTTGAGATAGAACAGCTCCTGTCTCTCAATTTCCCTTAATGATAACTTCCATAGACTTGGTCCATTTTCAACCCCAAGATAGTATTAGTGACACAACCCTATTAGCTCATATACAGTCAAAGGCAAACATGTAAATAATATAGATAATAAATAATAAAATAATAAATATGGGTAATATATAAATAATATATAAGAATATATTTTATGTATATATGTGTGTGACACAAATGTTTAAGGACTTGAATGCCAGATACTCACTGAAAGTCTGATAGTTCAAACTCACGCATAGCTTCCTTGAGAGATGAGAATAGCAATCTCCTTCTGAATGATGACAGCTTAAAAAATAATATGGAGCCGTTATAACACTTGAAATGATTCAGAGTCACATCAAAGGTTCCTAGTAATAACATGTATACATTATATATATATACATATGTCTGCACATATAGTGGTATATGGTGGTATAGTTGTTACGCATTGGGCTGTGATCCACAAGATCAGCAGTTTGAAGCCATCACTTGCTCCTCGGGAGAAAGCCAGGGCTTTCTACCCCCATAAACAGTTGCAGGTTGCAGTTCTACCTCATCCTATAGGATCACTATGATTTGGCATGAATTTGATGGCAGTGAGAGTTACAGGTTATATATGAGGGAGCTTCAAAAAGGACATAGAAAACTTTCATTCCCATGTTTCCAAGAATTTTCTGAAACCTCCTGTTTTTCTAATATGTTCACAAAGACACACATATTTATAAATGTATTATGCATACCCACATATCTATAGTCTTGTTAGGTGCCATTCAGATGGTTCTGAACTGCAGCAATGCGATGCACAACAACCCTCTCTGCAACGCAAAGCACTGCCGGGTCCCCTGATCGTGGCTATATCTGATTCCGTCTCCGTAGTCACGGTGCCAATGGCTCTTACTGAGGGTCTTCATCTTTTTCTGATCCTTTGCTTTAGCAAACATGATGTCTTTCTCCTGAAACTGGGTCCTCCTGATAAAATGTCCAAAACATATGGGAGAAAAGCTGACATGCTTAACTCTAAGAACCATTTGTGCTAAATTTCTTCAGAGAGAGATTCATTTATTCTTCTGACAACCCATGGCATGTTCAAACTTCTTCACCAACATCATAATCATATTTCAAAGGTATTAACTCTTTTCTTCGGTTTTCCTTTTCTATTTTTCAGATTTTTCATGCCAAACAGGCCATTGAAAATCCCATGGTTCATGTCAAGCACACTTTATTCCTCAAGGTGACTCTTTACTTTTAAACACTTCAGAGAAGACTGAGCAGCAGAGTTCCTGATGCAATGTGCCATTTGGTTTGGGGACTGCTGCTCCAAGGAAGGTTGATTGCAGGTGCAATTAAAATGAAACTTCTAACAACTTCAATATTTTCTCTATCTTGATAGTATCATTCTAGTTGTATTTTAATTATCTTTTAAAAAATCATTTTGTTGGGGGCTCCTACAACTCTTATCACAATCCATACATACATCAATTGTGTAAAGCACATTTGTACATTCATTGCCCTCATCATTCTCAAAACATTTGCTCTCCACTTAAGCTCCTGGCATCAGCTCCTTATTTTTCCCTCTCTCTACCTGCTTCCCCCTCCCTCATGAACCCTTGATAATTTATAAATTGTTATTTTGTCATATCTTACACTGTCCGATGTCTCCCTTCACCCTCTTTTCTGTTATGTTGTGGAGTTAACCATACCAAAGGCTGTCCATACATAAACTAGATTTTCACTCAAACAGCATGAACTTCCTAGCTTGTTTTCTCACCGCTCCGCTCTTCCCCACACGATATTTTAGGAAGGATGCTATGCTATTGCAAAAAAAAAAAAAAAAGCCTGCAACATAGACACCATGAGTGTGTTGTTGTCTTGATGCTGTTAGGTGCTGTCCAGGTGGTTCCTGCTCACAAAGACCCATGTACAACACAAGGTAATACTGCCTGATGCTGCTCCATCCTCAATGGTTTCATGGTGATTGAGGAAAATGTCCTGGAGGTAGAAGGTGCATTTCAAAAACAGATGTTGAATATAGGCAAGTGAAGTTTGCCTAGAAATATTATATGCATCTATATGCATATGCAATATATTTATAAATACATATATATAAACAAATTATGTTTTGCTACAAAACCATAGACATCGTTATTAAACCAAATATATGGCATTTCAATTGCCTTATGTGCATGTGCAAGTTGGCCAATGAATAAGGAAAAGGACAGAATAATTGGTGCATTTGAATTACAGCATTGGCGAAGGATATTGAAATTACATGGACACTCAGAAGAATAAACACATTTGTCTTGGAAGAAGTACAGACAGAAAGCTCTATGGAAGCAAGGGTGGAGAGGGTGATCTCAGGTATGTGGGGCCTGTTTTCAGGAGCGCTGAGTTCCTGGAAAAGGACAACATGCCTGGTAAGGTAGAAAGGTAACCAACAGGAAGACCCTAGTGGTGATGGACTGATTCAGGGGCTGCAACAATGGGCTGCACCCTAGCCACGGGAGGATGGTGTGGTCTGGGCAGTGTTCAGCTCTGCTCTACACAGAGACACTGAGTTAGAACGGACTGAAGGGCACCTACCATAAACAGAACAACAACCCTTTCCAGAAAAATGCTGTGTTCTTCTGTTTACTCCATTTAAAAACAATAGTTGGGCATCTTTAAGCAATTATATTTGTGTTCTTTTAGATGTTTCTTTGAGTTAGGGGGACAAAAAAGTTTCAAGAGGCAAGGTGAGAATTGTGGGACTTCTGGAATAAGGCTTCCCCTCCAGTATTCTCACAGTGCTGGGTACCTTCAAAGAATGAACAGGTGCTGCGCCATGACAAAAGGAGAAAAACAATATTGGTGCAAATTTCCTGATTTTGTTCACACCAGTACAGTTCTGAATTTTCTTAAAAAGACCAAAAAAAATTACAGCATTGTGAATGAGGGGGAGTGCAGAGTGGGGACACAGGGCCCATCCAGGGGAAATTGGACACCCTCTTGCAGAAGGGCTGTAGGGTGGAGACGAGCCAGTCAGAGTGCAGTGTGGCAATGATGAAATATACAATTTTCCTCTAGTTCTTAAATGCTTCCTCCCCCTCCACTACCATGATCCCAATTCTACCTTACATATCCGGCTGGACCAGAGGATGTACACTGGCACAGATGGGAATTGGAAATACAGGGAATCTAGGGCAGAGGAATCCCTCAGGACCAGAGGAGAGAGTGGTGATATCAGGAGGGTGGAGGGAAGGTGAGGGAAAAAGGGGGAACAGATGACAAGGTCTACATACAACCTCCTCTCTGGGGGACAGGCAGAGGAGAAGTGGGTGAGGGAGACATCGGATGGTGTAAGATATGATAAAATAATAATAATCTATAAATTATCCAGGGTTCAGGGGAGGAGGGAGCAGGGAGAGAGGGGGAAAATGAGGAGCTGACACCAAGGGCTCAAGTAGAAAGCAGGTGTTGTGAGAATGATGATGGCAACATATGTACTAATGTGCTGGACACAAATGATGTATGTACGGATT
>NW_022103906.1:53725935-53745364 GCF_000313985.2 Echinops telfairi | reverse complement strand
CCCTCTCATTGGGCTCCCTAGGCTTGCATCATCATGGGAGCAAACTGGCAGGTCCTTCTCACCACAGGGGCGGGTGAGTTGGACCTGCCTCCTTTTCTGTTGCCTTCAGTTGAACACTTTAAATGTTACATCATCAGAGTCCTTCTTTAAAAAGCATACATCAAAACAAAAATGAAATCAACAGCCATCCAGCTGACCCTAACTCAGAATTACCCTAGAAGACAAAATAGAATTCTCCTATAGGGCTTCCCAAACTATACAAATGCAGATGGATACATCCTTCTCCAGAGAAAAAGGTGTTGTATTTGAACTGTTGACTGTTTGGTTACCAACACAGTACATTAAAACTATAGGGCATAGTTACTCTATCACCTCTGAATTCCCTGAAGTGCATAACTAAGTATGCAGATAGTGAAGTCTGAAACACTTGCTTACTAAAGGACTACATGCCCCACAGTACTGAGTGCAAATAGGGCAATTACAGAAGTGCCTTTTCTGCTTGTGCACACATTTCATGAAAGACTATGTACATTTCAGAACTTAGAAATAATTCAGATGCATTTAGTAAATAGCTTTATTTAACATCGTTATATTTAAGAATAACAGAAGATGGTAAAAGTACAGAGGATATTATAATTAAAATGTCCCATAAATAAAATTAGATTCCAATGCACATATATCATGAATTATGACAGCAAAAGTTTTTTATATATATATACATACATATATACATACATACATATATATATACATACATATATATGTATATATATATACAACAAAATCCTTTAGTATATGTCTCCTTAGAACCCTGAAGGTGCCAGGTAGAGAGTCCATCTACCAGTGCACACCATTTGGTGCTATCACAATTGTTTCAGGATAATGATTCCATCTTTTAGCTTCCGTGCCGAGTTTTCAGAAATATGAGTGAAGCTGTAGGGTACACTTCTGAAGAGCCCATTACTAACAGAATATCCCCAGTGATCTCAGCTAAAAGCACAGAACCTGCACTTTAATAATGAGAATACAATTATTATTTGAAACCACTAAGTTATACAAAAAAATAAATATACATTTTTGGCATAAAATAGATTGATAACAAATAATTTTAAGAATGTCATAATGAGGGCTACATTGCAGTAAAAATGAGGTCATATGTCTATTTCATCTCCAAAGAATATTGAACAATGTGAAATATGTTAACATTTGACCTTAGTTCACTAAAGTAAATGAGACAATAATAGTAAAACAATAACTAAAAGATAATGTCTATGGATTGAATTTTAAAAAGTCATCAAGACTAAGCTAAGATCTACAACTATTGACAAACAGACCCAGTGTGAAGGGACTTGACTTTAGTACAAGGTCATAAATGTACATTGTGGAATAGAAGGGAATGGAGTATATCACTGATTTTATGTCCATATTATACATCCACGCATATGTATAATTTTAGTAGGTATATTTTACCTTCACATCACACCTATACCCAGTTTTACACTAATAATTTTAATATGTGCCTGGAAGTCCTTTTAGGCTGAGTTTGACAATTATATCTTTGATATTTCTAAGAAATTGACTTAATACTGTAATAAAATATAATGGAATTTTTCGACATACTGTTTGAAGTTGTGTGTGTTTCCCTACAAAGTCTCTAAAATTTATGCAAAGGCAATGCATTTAGTTAAGGTTTGGAACTATGATTTGCATTAGCAAAGTTTTAGGAAGCAAGATGCATGCTAAACCTGGACAATAAGGAAGACATAATAAAATAGATATATTTCAACTGTGGTGTTAGTAAACAATACAAACTTTAGTGTGAATTGTCACCAGCAAAAGCCATCCCCACTGACACTCAGCTGAATCCAACTCATAGTAACCAAGGTAGTGACAGTGCAGAAATGCCCCTTTTGATTTCTATGGATGTATATCTTATGGAAGCTGAAAGTCTCATCTTCCTGCCGTAGAACTGTGGTGGGTATGAACTTTGGACCTTGTGGTCCTTGTGGTAACCCACTCTACACCAGGACTCTTAAGCCTGCTGCTATTTAATCTATTCTGACATATAATGACCATATGTAGCTTTTTAACACTGCAAATTACACGGTAGCTGATAGTCTCACCTTTAGTATCATCTAAAATCTTCCATGCACTATCACTCTTATGCCAATTAAATCAGCATATCTGGGAGGGGGCTCCAGACATCATCAGTATCTCAAAGAGTTCCAGGAGATTTCAGTGGTAAGACAGCGTGGGAAGCAGTGATTTAAGCCGTGACCGCCCTGCAATTACCTGGGGCTCCCATTTAGTGTTGCTTCTTTTGCAGAAGGGGATTCCAGTCACAGTGAAACATCTAAGCATATTTTGAGACATTGGCTACCAACAAGAAACTATTTGGTTGTGACTTTCTTAATAAGTTGCTCTTGATTATGGTTATTGTTTTCACAAATATTTAGGACAAAAAGATCTCTATGCAAGGACAGGTCAAACCTTTACAAACTAAACATAGACTGTGAAGCTATTGTTTCTCAATGGGTCATCTCTTAAGCTCAAACATCATAACAATGGTGAGGATGGCATAAGATCAGGTACTTTTCATTCTGCTTTAAATAGAGTTCCTGTGAGTAGGAAGGACTTGATGAGCTTCTAAGAACAGACAAATATTTTTCTCAAGGGCCTACTTCCATCACTCTAACCATTCCCCCAAAACCATGTATGTTTGGTTTACACCACATGGAAATGGCAGGTTAGCCATCCGCAAATAAAACAAGCTCCCTGTGACTGAATTGATTCCAACTCAGAGGGACCCTGCAGGGCAGAGTAGATCAGCCTTTGTGCCGTTATAAGACTCTAACTCTTTATAGGAGGAGAAAACCTCCTCTTTCACCTCCAGTGCCTAGTGGTTCACACGGCTGAGCTGTGGTTAGTAGTACATTGGTAACCCACCAGGCCACCGGGCTCTTTCTGCCATCCTGAAAGGATACAAACTATCACCTTTTAAATGTTCTATGAGTGAGGGTACAGTATTGCAATAATGAAACCCACAACCTTCCTCTAGTTCTTAAACGCTTCCTCCCCCCAACTACCAGGACCCCAATTCTGCCTTGCAGACCTGGTTAGACCAGATGATGCACAGCGGTACAGATGGGAATTGGAAACGCAGGGAATCTAGGACAGATGAACCTCCCAGGACCAGGGGTGACAGTGGCGATACCAGGAGGGAAGGGGGGTGTAGAAAAGTGGAATTGATCACAGGGAGCTACATATAACCTTCTCTTTGGGGGACGGGCAGCAAAGGGGTGGGTGAAGGGAGACACTGGGCAGTGTAATATAAGATACAATAATAATTTATAAATTATCAAGGGTGCATGGGGGAGAGGGGAGGAGGAAGGGAGGGGGAGGAGAAAAAAGGAAAATGAGCTGATTCCGGGAACCCAAGACGAAAGCGAATTTTGGGAATAATGAGGGCAACAAATGTATAGATGTGCTTTACACAATTGATCTATGTATTGTGATGAATTGTATGAGCCCCAATAAATTGATAAAAAAATAAAATAAATAAATGTTCTATGAGTTTGGGGAACAAAAAGAAATCTGGGTGGACAAGAATTATAGATTAGAGGGGTAAGGTTTTCTAACCATAATTCTAATTGGTTAGCCCTTACTGCCTTTGAAGAATGAGCAGGTGCATTGGCTTGTTGGCAAAAAAAAAAAAAAAAAAATCCCTTGGTGTAAATTTCATGAAATGGAGTTTTCAACTTTCTTTTAAAAATCCTTCTTCCCAATAAACCTTGTGATTGTCCTGTGTCCTTCAAGAAAACCTATCAAGAGTATCCTTTGGAATATGAATAAAATAGATACTTTTAACATCTGAGCTGACTTTTCTGCCTTGAATTTAACAGGTCCAGCATCTTCCCTCAGAAGCCACTGTTTTAATTGAAACGTATTTTCTGGGTAATATTTGTCAATCTAAAAACTTATCTCAAATTCCTATTTATTCCATTGATCCATCTTTATTGTCTTCAAGTTTGATTAGAAGACTAGTAGAAAATTGGCTCATTGAGACAGCAGATCTTGACCCCAAATATCTGACACTCAACCAGCCAAAAGCCTACTGAGAAAAAGATCTTTGCTTCAAATAGAAAATATTGGACCGTGTAAGATGCCAACCTAATTATCTGTCCCATCAATTGTAACACGAGTCTCCTTCCTTTAGTATATGACGTGCAGTCCTAGCTTGTTTATTTATTGAAGTTGACAGTCTTTTTCCTCTGTTAGCTATTTTTGAGGTCCTCAAAAACTTTCTTAAAGTGCTTGATTCCTCTAAACACTGTTGCTTTATATGTGGCAATATTTCCACAAATTTGTTGCAAACCTTTTTTGATTTTGGATTATCTTTACTTATGTTTTGTTAAAAATTTAATGTTATCCCTGACTTGAAAATATTTTCCCATGATTTAAAAAGCAAAAGCTATCTTTTTTTTCTGTAAATTTCCCCTACTAAGAATACAACAAATATATGATTGAGAGACATTGCATGCAACCATTTATTGATCACAAAACTCTGTTTACACGAGTTTTGCTTTGAACAAATCTTTGCAGGTATAAAATACATAAACTGGAATCCAAATAACAATGCTTTTTGATAGAGTTGATAGGAAAGTTCTAATACCACCCTAGAGGAGGTTGGGTGGTTCAATGGAAACTTCTATGATGTTAAGGCTATCTAAACAACTCCATTCTAATCATTCAGCCAAGAAGAATTTAATAATGGGAATTTCCATTTGGGATATGTTGGAGCAGAGGATCAACTACCTCATCAAGAAAAGAATAAGGTGTTGGTAAGTCCCCAGCAGGGGACTCTAGGGCTAGGGAATTTTCCTGGGGCTCTCAGACACTGAAGCCCAATGTACTAGATAAAATTAAGGATATTTTAGTATAAAACATCCCCAAAATAGCTAGGGCATATTTGAACAGAGCGGTGACCCACATGACCAGGAATTGGTGGTTAATAAATCCTGGGAAAATTCCAGAGATTCCCAAACTGAAATTCTTGGAAATAACTTAGACAAATGTTGCTCACAATATTCCACAGGCACTCAAGAATAGGTTTGTGTCACTACCTACACTGAAGACTAAGCACAGAGACTGACATTGAGTTAGTCTTTTTGGATGTGGACACGTTGTCCACATCTGGAAAGATTGCTGGCTTGCATCTATGAAACCACTCAGAAAACTGTGTTGAAACAGGAACCTGCGCCAAAGTAGGCTGTGTCTGAACCACAGGACCTGGTCTCCCTCTCCTTGTTTCTAGGCTTTCAGGATCCGAAGTGATATGTGCGCAACTTAGACAAAGTTCCCTATCTAGTTTTGGCTCCTGCATTTGGCTTACTTCTGAATGACTTCTAGTTCTTAGGCTTGAGCTGGAACCCCATTTCATATCTGATTAATAGCTTCCATTTGTAAGTCAACAGCACAATTTAGTGTGTATGAGGAGAAGCCTCCGGTCAGACATCTGAACTAAGGGACTTGCCAGCCTCCACAACCCTGTGAGCCATTTTCTAGATGGTTCCCGAGTTCTGTGAAACGTGGGTGAATCACAGGACTCTGGGATGTGAGGGAGAGTACGGATGGGAGGAGTGGTGGTCAATAACAGGCATATGGGAGTTGTATCATGTTTTAGAAAATCAGACATTTAGCAGAGCTTTAGCCTCCTCCTCATCGTGGTCAGCCTTGTACCGACACTTCTAAGGAAATGATTTTTTGCAGCTGCACGTGGTGAACTCTTTGAGAAGTTCAGGAGAAAAGCCGTGCCAGTTACTTGGATATAAATGCGCCATCCCTGGCTTATTAACAATTTTCTGAAATTCCTCAGATCATGAAGATAAGCTGAGAATATGGATTTTTCGGAAACGCACTATACAACATTTCAGACTAGAAATTATCCAATAGTACCCCAAAAACATGCATAAAGCAATCTTCCCTTAATCTGTCAAAAAGAATCTTATGTTCCTGTTCTTCATGACCTGTGCAATATTCATCTAGAAATGAGAACAGGAAGAACTCCAATACATTTACTAATTAGCTGATATTATTAAGGGTCCTTAGTAATAAACATGAAAGTTACAACATTATGCATACATGGATCTAGAACTTAATGAGTTTTTAGTTTTATAGTTATCTGATAGGGAAGGTGAGGCATTTTATTAGTTAAAATAAGGGTATTATTTAGTCAGAAGTACTTAGCACATTATGTCTCCCGCTTTGCCATTTGACATCGTTTCAGTGTACTATACTAGCAGGCTTATCTTTTCCTTGTAGTGCAAAAATCACCCTTAAGACCATGGCACACCTCACTGAACTTTTTATTTCTATACTAAAGAAGTCAATCTTCAAATATCTGTAGTACTGAATTAATTTACTACTTGGATTAAGAATAAAGTTATTGAAAGTGCTTTGAAAAATTTAAAAATGAAGACCAATGGAGCTCCTTAATTTTGGCACTGTAAATCTTTATGAATTTTAATCAATGTAACATTTTCATGAGTCAAATACCCTTTTCTGTATGAGGAAATTGTAAAGGACATTAGGGCACTTTTATTGTCGGGTGAAACTGCCTAGAATGTCCTCTTTAGAGAAGCTCACTTCTCAAAGACCAGTCCAGAGACAATGGCTGCTCCTGAAGAGCTATTACAATAATTTAAAAATAAAATCATTTTCTGCTAGAATGTACCTTGTGACCTCATCTGCAAATGTTTCAGCAATTCACATAACACTCAACAATATCTGATTTTCTTTATTGTTATAATACTCCAAATTGATTAACAATAAACATGACCTGATTGTATAGTTTTAGAATAAGGTGATACTAGTTAGATATTTCAAAATTATCACTCTGATTATCTGGTGTGTAAATAAATTAATTAATGCTTTAGATTAGGATAGACATGCATGAGCTGCCTCAATCCTGTGAGATGGTAGAAAAATATTTTTAATATGACAAATCTAAAGCAGAGTGGGGGGAAAATAGTGGCATTTCAGTATGAATGTTTTAAGGATCTTTAAAATTTAGAAAATACACGGGGAACAATGCTATAAAGCAATAGAGTCTATAAACAAATGCCTAAAGCAAATGTTAGAGAATGCAGTTTACAAAACAATGCAAGAATAATTTGTTCTATTAAACTGGCATTCCACAATACTCACCTTCCTGACACAATAATTAAAGACAAATGGGTACATAAGCAAATGTGGTTAAGAAAGCGGATAGTGCCCGGCTATCAAAAGATGCAGCATCTGGGGTCTTAAAGACTTGAAGGTAAACAAGTGGCCATCTAGCTCAGAAGCAGCAAAGCCCACATGGAAGAAGCACACCAGGTTGTGTGATCACGAGGTGTTGAAGGGATGAGGTATCAGGCTTCAAAAAACAAAAAAAATCATATCATTGTGAATGAGGGGGAGGGCAGAGTGGGGACCTAAAGCCATCTATAGGCAACTGGACATCCCCTTATAGAAGGGTCGTGGGGAGCAGACAAGCCAGTCAGGGTACAGTGTAGCAATAATGAAACATACAACTTTCCTCTAGTTCCTAAATGCTTCCTCCCCCCACTATCATGATCCCAATTCTACCTTACAAATCTGGCTAGACCAGAGGATGTACACTGGTACAGATAGGAACTGGAAACACAAGGAATCCAGGACAGATGATCCCTTTTGGACCAGTGTTGAGAGTGGTGATACTGGGAGGGTGGAGGCAGGGTGGGGTGGAAAGGGGGAACCGATTACAGGGATCTACATATAACCTCCTCCCTGGGGGATGGACAATAAAAGTGGGTGAAGGGAGATGTCAGACAGTGTAAGATATGACAAAATAATAATTTATAAATTATCAAGAGTTCATGAGGGAGTGGGGAGCAGGGAGGGAAGGGGGAAAATGAGGGGCTGATGCCAGGGACTTATGTGGAGAGCAAATGTTTTGAGAATTATGAGAATAACAAATGTACAAATGTGCTTTATACAATTGATGTATGTATGGATTATGATAAGAGGTGTATGAGCCTCCAATAAAATGATTTTTTTAAAGCAGTGGTTATGTGTGGAAGCTCAAGGTCGATAATCAATGGATGAAATAAGTATGCTATTTGTCATAATTTGCCCCCAAAAAACCCATACTTACTGCCATCAAATTGATTCTGACACATAGTAACCAAAAGTTCTGGGTTTTCTGAGGCGGTGAACTTACAGGCGTGTAAGTTCTGGTTGTTCTCCTGCACAGTGGCTTGTGGTTTCAGACTGTGTACCTTGGGGTTAGCAGCCCAATGAATAACCACTAAGCCTTCAGAGCTTCTTATCATAATTAAACACGTGTTACTTTAAGGAAAAGAATCCCTGTCAGCACAATGATTATACAGTTGACTGTTAAACAAAGAGGTGGTCATCTCTACCCACGCAACAGCTCTGTGGCCAAAGACTTGACAACCTGCTTCTATAAATATTACATCTTAGATATTACATCTGCCCTGTCATGAGGCCACTACGAGTCAAAATCAACCCAACAGCAGCTTAAGAGAAACCAAGCCATTTAAAATGCATGGAGCAGTAACGAGAACACACTTGCAGTGACTTTGGGGCTAAGTTTCAAATAACGGTAAATTTTCCTGCAGTTGTAGACCAAATCTAAGGGTAGGAACAGGGTCTCAGGATAACACCACAGGTAACTGTAGAATCCCCGAAAGATCCCGATCATTCCCAACTAACCACAGTTAGCAAACTGGACCTGCGAAAAATAATATGCAGACTCTGAACTCTCTGGCGTTGACAACATTCGGCACCTTGAAAAGTGGGACCCAGATCAACAGGAAAATTAATAGCAAATGAAATGCATAGAGCAAAGGAACTTTAGAAAAAGTATAATTGATATCTTCAGAGCATATTTTCCTATAATAATTAAAACGACAACTCAAATATTCACTTTTTCATTTTTAAAATGCCAATATATGGAAAAATATCTGATAAAATGATTTAAAATTGTAAATCAAGTAGGATGAATAAACCTAGGAATATTGTCAGAATTTCAGGTTAAAAAAAAGTAAACAGAAGGGATTTCTAGGTGTTGTAGTTAAGGGACATGGAGCTATATCTAGAAGCCTGACAATTTCTGTAACTGAAGTTTGGAAAGGCAAAAATAGACATAATGTAGGAAGGGAGACAAAAAAGTAATAGAAGAAATATGGAATACAAATCCTTTGTATCTCCATTTTAGTTTGTTAAAAAATTATCTTTACTATATATAGGTATATTTCATGTAGTTTGAGTAACTAAAAACATGTTTTCAGGAATAGTTAGTAGTCTTGTGAGATGAAATCATGAAAACAGTGTTTGCTGTAGTTAGGGGCCAAGTCAGTTCTGACCCGTAGTGACCCTGCACAACCGGACAAAACATTCTCTGAGGCTGCTCTTGCTCAGGCTTGCTGCTATGCTGAGTTCTTTGTTCTAGCCATTCTGTCAATCGGTCTCCTTCAGGAGCTTCCTCTCTTTTGCTGACTCCCTTCTTAACCTAGCATGATGTTTTCTGTAGAAACAGATCCCTCTGGTAATATGTCCAAAGTACCTATGTCGCTCATACATGAGGTATGAAAGAAAACATTGGTAAAACTAATATTTGATTAAATGTAAATATTTTCAACTGCCTTCAGTAGACTAACAAATTATTTTCTCTTCTAATTATATAATCAGATATATAATATGAGCAAATTTTATGTTACCCATGTAAGCAACTATTTTTTATGAGTCTTCAGCCAGTTTTTAATGCAGGTTTAACAGGAACACTGGATTGATTTGTTTCCCTATATCAGTGATAAATAATTTGTAGCACTTCTCCCCCTATTCATTGCTGGAGTTATCTAAGACTGCATGAACCCCATGGCAAATTCTTCATATGGCAAAGGGGACCCACCCTGCATTTGTGGTTTTTAGTACTGGAAACGCCATTTCAAGTATGTGCACTATGTTTGCAGCACAATCAAAATTTATTAAAACTACCCCACTGAGCAACATTGTACCGAATTTATGAACTGTAAAACTGCCGTAAAGGTCACTTGAGATGTAGAAGTTTAATTTGGAGTATCATGTTATGGTACAGAACTGTTACACTCAGTGCTTGTTAAAATAAGTGGTTCTAAGATATTTGTCTCAGTCTATGGAGTTTGTGTGTATCAACAAAAATAATTTCCTATTAGCTATTATTTTACATACTTTTAGTTTCCTTAAGATTTATTTACAAATTATAATTCATCTCATGTGCGAAAAATCAAAGAACATGGATGCAAAAGTTGAACTCACTTTCAAAATGTATTATTTCTTAGAACCCATTGCATGATATCATTTGAAAAAAACAAACTCACTACCTTCCAGTTAATTCTCACATAGTGACCCTGAGGACAGAGTAGAACTGCCCCTGTGGGGCTCTGGGAGAGTAAATCTTGACTGGGATAGAAAGCTACATCTTTTTTCCAATGGAGCTATGGTAGTTTTAAACTGGTGACACAAATTTCAACATTTACTATTTTTATTACTACTCCTTCTAATGTCAATAACATTAGGAATGAGTAGATTCTCCAGGGATATAAAATAAGTGGATAGATTCTCAAGAAAAGTGAATAAGACATTAAATATCTGTACATGGAACATTTGGAGAGCATTATCTACAAGATTATTGATTACAAATATGATTTAACTTGTGGTAATATCATCCCATGTACAAATAGATGGAAAGTAAATTTTCTTAAAGGATAACAAGGGAAAGCAAAGGGAAAATTGATCAGAGACTATTGTGACTATTTAGAAAATTAAATGCCATATAAAATTCAAATCTAATCAAATAAAAAATAATATAAACAATATTGGAGCATTTGCAGAATCTTGTAATGTTAAAAACAAGGCAATAATTTTTAATATCTTATGATGAAAAAAATAAATATTTATTATCAAAGTTATAAAACATAGAATTAGAATCTTGTTAAGTGCATGTTAGATTTCTGAGTAACACATTTAGGGAATATGCTTTCTACCACGCTATTTATGTGGCAGATATGATTCTACAAAATAAATATCAATTTTGTCTTTCTATGAGTCTAAACTTTGAAAATCATTATTTGATTGAATTTTTACACAATGGGGTACCCTGGGATTTTATGATTTAATTTTTCCATTTTTGAGATAAATGCAGTGAAGATGATACATTGCGAAATGTTCCGAATTTCAATGTTCTTCTCAGCATTAGAAAGAGTATAGAGGCATGGCAGGAGAATGAATGGAGCAGAGGCTCCCATTTACACTCCCAGCAAGTAACTCATGGAACAGCGAATCAAAGCAAGTGAAGCCTGAGCTTCCAGAATTGCACATCATGGCTGAAATGTTGGAGAGTAGGTAGGGTCCTGAGGTGGAAGAGAGAAAGAGAAGCGATGGCATGCAGGCTGGGAGGTTACCATTGATTACCATCAGCAGTATTTGTTAACCATTTTGAAATGGAGCAAGACATTACTCTAAAGAGAAGATACAGGAAGAGATCTAAACTAAGGACGCTTTGATCTATTTATTTATTTAGGTAGCACAAGTTGGCCCTGAGAGTTTGAGTTCCGTGCAATGGGGCAGGGTGGGGATGTTAAAAGAGATGGTAGCATAGCTAGAGAGTATTGGTCAATCTTTCTGAGGCCTGAGCTAGAGGGGCACTAGCACCAGCAGGAACTGCAAAGGGAGTAGAGTGAGGGTAGCAGGGTAGATAACCTTAATTATGGATGCTTTCACCCTCCCATGCAAAAGGGAGAGTGGTAAAATGGATAAAAATCATGATTCTTCCTGTTGTTGTCTATAAGAAACACACCTTATATATAAGTACACAAATGGACTGAAATTAAAGGTATAGAGAAAAATATTTATGTAACCAGAAAGCAAAAAGAGCAAGGATGCCATCAGGTAACATCAACTTTTAAGCAAAAATTTATTCAAGAGATAGAGGAGCCCTGGTGAGTTGAAAGCCTTGTCTTTCTTACATGGAGTAGCTGGTGGCTTCAAACTGCTGACCTTATAAAACTGTCATACAGAGGAGGAGTGGACGTTGTATGCAAGGCCTCCACAACCTCCCAGCTAAAGCCCCCCAAACCCACCTGTTAGATAATTGGACAGTAGCTCTCAGAAGGGCCACACAGAAAGGATGATAAATCCAGGGTTAGGTAGAGCACTGAAAAAGCACATAAGTGTCCTCGGGTTCTTTAATATTTCCTCCGCTTACTATTTACTTCATAATATTGTTAGACCTACACATGTTCCATTTGCATAATTAAGATCATTCTGTGCCAGAATTATAGAATGGTTGACCCTTCAGAAATGGCAATAGGAGTAATGATTCCCTGAGGATACTGGAAGAGGAGGGTGAAGAGAAGTGGGGAAAGGAGTTGCTGATAGCAATGATCACTGCATAATCCCACTCGAGGAAAGTGAATAACAGAATTGTAGGTGAATGGATATTTTGTATGGGGTAAGATATGGCTATAAATAAATATATAATAATAATAATAATGATAATATAGAAAAATAAGGGTTCCTGGGGGAAGGGTAGGGATAAAGGCGAGCAGATTTCAAATAGTTCAAAAGAAAGAAAACATTTTGAAACTGATTGTGGTAGCAATTATATAAGTATGCTCTATCCACTTTAAGTATGGAATGTTATAACATCTGTAGAGCTCCCAATAAAAATGATTAATTTTTTAAAAATGAAATAAGAAGCCCTGGTGATGTAGTCCCCATGTGTTGGACTGCTAACTGCAAAGTTAGCAGCTCATAAGTACTAGATGCCCTGCAGGAGAAACTCAGGGTTTCTACTCTCATAGAGTCCCACCCTCAGAGACCTGCACGGGCAGTTCTTCTCTATTTTCCAGGGCCGCTGTGAGTCAGAATTGACGTGATGGCAATGCGTTTTACTTTTATAGTAATAAGAGAGTCACTCTCAAAAGGAGATAGCAATTATAAATACCATGCACCTATCATCAATGCACCAAAATACATGAAACAAAAATGACTCATATGAAAGAAGAAATAAGCAATTCCACAGTAACAATAGGGGATGTAAACTTGTCATTTCAATGAGGGACACAACATTTTAAAGTAGATAATTAACGACATTCAGAAATTAAATAAACCATAAGTCAACTGGACCAAACAGCATTAAAAAAAATTCTAGTCTTAGAAATACTCTAGCATTAGAACACTACACATTCTCCTCCCGCACATATAATTCTTTTTCAAATAAAAGTTATATGCTAGGACACAAAATAAATCTTTAACATTTTGAAAGATTGAAATCACATGAACTATTTTCTCTAAGCATAACAATGGGAAGCTAGAATCCCCAACAGGAAAAAACAAACAAATAAATAAATATGTGGAAATTAAATTACACATTACTAAAAAGCTATTGAGTCATCAAGAAAATTAAAAGTGAAATAAAAGATTCCTAGAATCAAATATGAAGGCATAACATATCAAAACCATTTGTTCACACAGCAAAAGCAGTGCTGAGAGGAAAAGCCATAACAATAAACGTCTACCCTAAAAGGAAGTTCCCAAAACATTACCCTTATTGATTGAACACATATAAAGGTAAGTGCAAAAGAAAAAAAATGCTATTGCAAAGAAATTACATATCAAGAACAAATAAAATAGAAAATAACAGAGATAATTAATGTAGTGCAGTGAATTATTTAGGGTGACTCAGCTAGCCTTAGTCTTTGTAATGCTCACCAAATGATTGGGTGGACCATGTAGAACAGGTATATTTCCTCGACTCCTTCAGCAAGCAGCTAGCTAATCAACATCTGAAATCCAGCCATCACAGCCAAGGGAGTTTGACTCTTCAGGTTTTGCATTCACCTTGGCTACCAGAAGTTGGGGAAGTTTCCTTTCTGACTCTGTCACTGTATTAGCCCAGAGTGCTTTTCATGTGTGTCATTTTATTAGGTCCGTCTTCTTATCTGACACATATGTCTCCAAGCTTCATGTTAGAACATTTTTTAAAAAAAACTTTAATCCAAGTTTCTTATGTATATATTACACATGTCCATTCCTGACTTGGAGTTAAAAAATATTCTTACATAAGGTAACAGAGTGACTCTTTATGAGAGACTGCACATCTTTACAGGAGCAGAAAGCCTTATCTTTCTCTCTTGGAGCAGCTGCTGAACTTGACCCTCCAATCTTACAGTTAGTAGTCCAAACTGTAACCCACTATGCCCTCAGTGCTCCCTCCACAGCTCACAGACACGTGTTTATACAGCTATGTGGGAGTAGGCACATCCAGCCATTTAATACACACTTTTGGGTCATTCTCAGCTATTCTTGTAAATGGGAACACACCGTCAAGTGGTATAACATTGTTCACAAAAGTGAGGTGCATTGTAATAAAGGGAGTAGCAGCTGGGTGTAAAAGCCGTGAGATGGGAGGTCAGGGAACATTTCCTGATGTGATGACCATGGTGACAGACATTCACTTATTTCAGTGTCTCCCTCAGTTGGCCAGTTAGGCTGGGTGCTGTTTTTCTAGTTATAAAGTGTTTATACTTATTTTATAACTTTTTAGGTGTGGTTTACATCTCAGAACAATCACAGACTATTAATTGAGTGGCTGATGCTATGGAGAAAACAAAAACAAAAACCTCAGGTGAGTGGCCTTCTAAGAAACAGCAGTGAACCTCTATTGACCAAGAGTGAAGCAGTAAAAGAGTAACTGAGAGGTCAAAGTAAAAAATGTCTATAGGAGTCACAACTCCATAAGCACTGAGACTAAATTACTCATATCGTGCCTGGTGACCAGCGCTGACCATGCTTAAAGGAGTCACAATAGTTGGTGTCTGATAGAATGGAAGGAAAAATGAAGCAAAACTTAAATTAGTATTATTACTAAAAGCCAGGCAACCTGGAAAAGTAGAGGGCACAGGACTCTGAGATTTTCACCCTAAGACATTCTATAAACCTAGAAAAAAGTCTATCCCCTGAGATTACTCCTTAACAAAAGAAAAAAAAAAGAGTAAAATAAAAAAATTCACTGCCATGGAGTCAAATCTGAACCAGAATGACCCCATTGAACGGAGTAGAGCCCGGCTCTGGGTTTCCAAAGCTGTAAACCTTTTCAGGAGGAGAAAGCCTCAACTTTCTCCCCTGGAGTGTCTGCTGCTTTTGAACTTCATCGACTGATGAGATAGTAGACACATTCCAACTTGAGAATACCGTCATGTTCAGCAATAGCACGTTTCTTTGAATAAAGTTTAGAGAGAAAGTATACATAATAACAAATACAACAAAGTAGCTCTCCTCCAGGGTTGCTAATGAGCCTCCTGAAAGAATGACCCCTAGGTTTCTATAGTGCAAACTATAATATCTTTCTAATCTATACGCCACTATACATAAAATATAGATGTACATGTCATCATCCACATTCATTCATCATTACGGTTTTTCTGTGTGTGTGTTTCTATCTATAAACAAACCTATCATAACTAATTTGAATGTGTTTTATATTCTCTATTCAGCTACTATTAATTAATAGTAAGTGAATAAACAGGCAAATGCCTTTCTGAGCTATGGAATAAACAGCTGCAAGGAAAAATATTCTTTAACAGATTAATCTGTTCAGCTATAGAATGAATTTACTTAATTACAGGAAAAAAACCTCCCAGTAAGTTTAAGGAGAATGGTTCTAAAGGTTAATCTATCTCAAAACCTACGCGGAAACAGAGATTTGTACTTGTTGATTAGTAATCAGAGATCATTTTTATTTCACCTACAATACTATAACATTAGTAGAATACTTAATTCCTCATTCTTGGAGAGATCCATAGAACAGTGAATTTCCAGTTTTGGCCAGTGTTTCACTGCTCATGTGGTGTGCGTTTGTGTGTATGTATGTGTGTGTGTGTTTATGTTGTGCTTTTATTTTTAAGTGTGTCCAAGGTCAACCATTTCAGACAAATCACCTGAGTATAACCAAGTAGTAATGATTGAAAAATTCTCAGGAAAAGAAATTGTAAAATTTTGAATTCAGAATATTCAAAATTCACAGCATGGCTTCCTGGTCATCCTAGATGTTGGCTTGTGCCATCTTTTCTGACTGTGTCTGCTGCCACACATTATCGTTCTTTTTCAGTACATCCTAGACCCCAAGGTCTGTTTTTAATACTTTGAACATGCCAGACTCTCTGTCTTGGACATAGTCCTCACGCTATTATTTTCTCCCAGTAACAACTTTCAAATAAATATTCTTCTCTTACAGCAAGCCTTCAGTTATTCTTTGGATATAATATTCAAGCTCATTTTCTCAAATAAATATTTTTGTACTCATTTCTGAATTGTATCTTCCCACTTTTTATCACAGCATTTTAAAAAATGTGCAATATATATTTTTGACTGTTTAAAATGTAGTCGCCTTGTTAAATCAAATTCACTGCCATTGAGTCAGTGCGCTCATAACCTTCCTAGAGGACCCAGTATAACTGCCCTTGTGGGTCCATAAGACTATAAATCTTTGTAATTGTTGTTAGGTTCTGTCTGGTCCGTTCCAACTCATAGAGCCCCGATATACAACAGCATGGAACATGGACTGGTCCTGCGTCATCCTCAAAATCATTCTTGTTTGAGCACATTGTCGCAGCAGCTGTGCCAAACATCTTGCTGAAGGCCTCCCTCTTTCTCACAGCCCCTCTGCTTTACCATGCGTGATGTCCTTCTCCGGCACTGAGCCTCTTGACAACTGTCCAAAGCACATTAGAGGAAGTCTCCTCATCCGGCTGCTCACAATTTTTCTGGCTGCACTTCTTCCAAGTAAGATTTGTTCGTGTGCCTTTGACCATCCCTGATACTGTCAATATTCTTTTACAGCACCATAATTCAAATGCACTTATTCTTCTCCGGTCTTCCTTATTCAATGACCAACGTTCACAAGGCTCTGAGGCAATTGAAAGGATCTTGGCTTCAGTCAGGAGGACCATAGTCTTCAAAGTAACATCCTTGCTATTCAACACTTTAAAGAGGTCTTATGCAGCAGATATGTCAAATATAAATCCTGAGGGGGTACAAAGCCGCATCTCCCCTCTTCAGACCTCGAGTTTAGTGGCGCAGCATGTTACCCACCATTCTACCAAAGTTCCTAACCTATATGAAGGAAGGATTTGTGTTTATACAAAGGGTACCACCCAAAATCAAAATTGTGCTGGATGGAGTCGAGCTTTCGTAGTACACATTTTTTCCCCTAGATGAGCATCAAGCACCTCACTCTTAATGCACCCAGTGGCGAAGCCTGGGAAGCGTCTCCCTGGTTACAGTGCATTTGTTCATAGAGACAGTTTGCTCAAAGCTCATATTTTGTGATGGTCTATTTAAGAGAACAGTGTGAGACTGTGAAACTGTGTTTCCTGCTCAGGAAAAATGCCACAGAAACTTTTGTGATGTTGAACACACCTTAAAAGGACAGCGATATGGGAAAACTGAAGTTTACCCATGGCTTTCTCATTTCAAGAAAGGTGAAATGTCGACTGATGACAAACCTCAACTGGTCATCCCTCGACTTCCCAAAAGAAAAGTTTGGATTTCATTCCACCAGGTCAGACTGTTAATCAAGCTTTCTATTTAGAGGTTCTGAAAACATAGCATAACAATGTGCCACCAAAAAGGCCGATTTGTGGCAGACAAGACTGGTTTTGCCACCACAATGATGCACCTGCTCACGCAGGCATCCTAATGTGCCAGTTTTTGGCAAAAAAACGCATGCCTCTATTGCCCCACGCACCTAACTCACCTGACCTAGTTCTGTGTGACTTCTGTTTGTTTCCGATTCCACAAATGCAGAGAAACTTGAAGGGGCAGCATTTGATGACGTAGAAGAGGAGAAGAAAAAAACCGAGGGAGGTGCTGTCAGTCATCCACAGAGATGCATTTGAAAACTGTTTCCAAGAATGGAGCTGCAGAGTTAACAAATGTTTTAAATGTAATGGAGAGTATTTTGAAGGTGATAAAGTTGTTTTCTTAAAATATTTAAGTACATAGTTTTTTTGGGGAAAAATGTTTAATGTTAATTTTTAAAAATATATTCTAAATGATAATTAAATGAATAATTAAATCAACAAATTAAGTTAATAAATAATATAATAAATAAATAAATTTAATTAATAAATTAAAACTATTAAAACATAGTTTTGGGGAAATGTATTTAAAATGTTGATTTTAAAAATACATTTTAAAATATTAATTTAATTAAATAATAAATAAAAACAAATATTAATAAAATAAGTTAAATAGATTGCCATTTTAATACCTATTTTGGGGGGAAATATGTTTTGGGGTTACCCCCTCAAATAAATGGCAAATTATGAGTTCTAAGAATTTTTTTTTAATTGAAAAAAAATTACATTGACTACCCTATGTTTTCAATGAATAATTTCAAGCAGAGTTTCATGTAGGATTAATTTGCTTACTAGTCAATTAGATGTTACCAAATATACAAACTATATGAAGAATCTAAATAATGGCTTTTTCTGCCAAACTGGAAATATATATTTTTGTATGTAAATAGTACTTACACTGTAAACAGAATTATTTAGGGTAAATATTTCTGATATATCATCTGCATCTAGGATAATTCCCTTTCAGTAGAATGCATATTCTCATGAAAATGTTAATCAACTTTTGACAATATATGATAATTATTGTTTGTTTTATATATACTCAGCTGTAATTGGATACTGAAAATATTTTTAAAGAATAAAAATGATAGTGTAGCATGGAGCTATGGAAGTCCATGGAATGCTATTTCCAATTTCATTTCTGAACATTTCTAAATATAAATGAAGTCACCTTGAAGTTTATGTTTAAGTAACTTCCTGATAACACAACTATATCTACTAGGAATTTATTTTATAATTTTGATAAAAAATTTCAACTATTCAAAATATGACACCATTGGTGATTTTGACAACAGAAATATATTATTCCAAAGTTCCAAAGGCTGAGATTCTGAGACCAAGGATTCGGATAGGTTGATTTCTTCCAGAAGCTTTAGGGATATTCAGCCCTTCCTTTTGTCACCTCCAGCTTTTCATAGGTTGTGGCTGTGTTGTTTTATGGTGTTATTCCTCTGTCTGTATTTATATGTCTTTTTTCTCTTATGAAAAGAGCAGTCAGATGGACTTAGGGTGCATACAAATATGTCTGGTGTGACGTTATGTTTACTGATAAGTTTGTGAAAGACTATTTTCAAACAAGGTCATGTGCAGAGGTAACAGTGGTTAGGACTTAAACGTATCACTTGGGGTGACAGAATTCAATTCAGAATGGAGAATTCAGAATGCATAGAAGAGCAAATAAGCAGTTCTAACACAGAGAGAAT
>NW_022103906.1:53721045-53725073 GCF_000313985.2 Echinops telfairi | reverse complement strand
TGCAGAGTGTCTCCTCAGATTAAGCCACTGGCTGATCCACTCCAGCCACAGTCAAGGGTCTCTAACAGCTTTACTATCAGATAGAGATCATTGTAATTGCGATTATACTGGATTGAACTTGGTAGGTGGTCCTTTGACTTCTCTCTTGACCCAACCTGAAATTGTTCTCAGTGCAAATATTTCTAGTTTATTCCTTGTAAATGTCTTCCCTGGCCTTTTATGTACTAATGGTGGTTTTTCCTTTCTTATTCATTATTAATATTTTTATCATTATATTATGATTATTTTACCCTTTCCACATTATTTTGTTTCTGTTTTATACTGCTTCTTTTGGGTTTTGCAGTCCCTGAAGCACAGGAGGAATAGATGAATAAAGATAAGAACTGATGCATGGGTTTATAGGGGAGTTATGGATGGTGGTGGAGATAGGGTGTGTGAGGGGATTTGGGGAACAAACAATGCATGTGGGAGGAGGAAGCGGCCACTGAAACTGATTGTGATTACATAACTCGTTTTAAAACTGATCTAACCATGAAAAAAGAAAAAAGTTCTAAAATGGATTGGGTTAATTATTGTGCAATTCCACTAGATATTATTGAACTACTGAATCATATAATATGTGGATTATGGGACAACAAAACTTTAAATATTTTTTAAAAGATAGTGACTAAATAGTTCCAGAAATAATGAAAAACATGGAGTCACGTTAAAGAATACAGACTAATACAAACACTACAAGACTATTTAAAAATAGATTATATTGAAATAGCAAAACAGAAAAACACATGATAGTAAACTTAACCAAAATTAGGCAATCATTTATCTTCAATGAAAATGAGAATTAGACTGGGGGAAAAAGTATTGATACAAAATCATAGACTTTTGTTAACTATATTATCAAAATATGGATCTATTATTTCTTGGCATGTATTTATATATTTCTGCAGGTGCTGTTACCATCTTGCTGACTCTTCCATAAAGAATTCTGCTCTTTTCAACATATATCATGTTAAAATGTCAGTTTGGCATCCTTGAGGAACTCAAATCATATGTCTTCATCAGATTTGGGGAACAAAAATAACTCTGCAGGGGCAAGATCAGGATTCTTGAGTGAATGAGCAAGATTTACCAATGAACTTCTTTCTTGTAGGATAGTCCTTTCTATGCTTGATGAATAACAAGGGCGATGGTGGGGGGGGGTAACCTTAATGGTTATTTCTTTACTGTCCTAGGCAGCGTTCTCTAGAAAAAAACGAAACCAGGACACTTCAGATTTTCCATATATAAGAGGATAAGCTTATACCGTGAGAGGAATATAACAGCTAATTAGTCCACACAGAAGTATGAAGGCTTCTCTTCTACCCAGTTCTGTGAAACAATTAATATACTGGAAATCCTTCAATTCACTGGGCTGCAAGGTCCAAGATCAAGGAAGCAGATAGCAAAGTTTGCCCTCAGGCAAGGGAAGCAGCAAACAGCAAGCAGCAGGGTGGGACACCAATGGTCAGTAGCTCTGGTGCTTAGCAAAGCAGGACCGGGTGGAATATTGAAAGCAAGGAGTGCAAGGTGACAGGATCCACCAGCCTCAAGCTCAGGTGATATATATACCAGCTGTGTAGTGAAGCAGGTCTCAAAGAAGACTCAAGTTCTAGCCACATGATCTATGGGTTGGTCTGGCCCACAGGTGGTGTAGCTCACAGGTAGAGACAGAGAACTAGGTAAAGCAGTCGCACACTCCAGCACACTATGATCAACAGAGAGCAGGAAAGAAGGGGTGGTCCTTGCAGAGCCATTCATCTCTTTGCCTTCCAATCAAACTGCGATTGGATTAGTCCCACATACTCCTATGGGCCAGGTTGGTGCAATAAACCTAATTATCACACTTACTTATCAATAACAGCTTTCAATTTCCCTAAAATTTTGTCCTAACAATTACTCATGATCATCCTGTGTACTATCAATATCACCCCCTAGAAATTCCAAAATTTCATTTGCCATAACCTACTGAGCTGACTGTTCAACTTAAATGTACCTGACCAGCAGATCCCCTCAGAAACCACTGCTTGGATGGGATTCTGCTGAGGGCACACCAACAAGACGAAGACAAGTATAATACTGAGAGAATTTGTCTGCAGCAATATGTTGATAACAGTAATACGTATAAACCCTTTCTGTTTGTAATAAGTCATACATGCATGAACTGGAACATTAGAATCAATGCGTTTTTACTTATCTTCATAGACATCTTAACAGGTATCTTTAGTGGAGGAGAAAACAGATAACCACTAACCTAAAATTGTTTATTCAAAAAAAGCATATTTTAAAAATGAAATTTACAAAAAGCCATTTCCAGAAAGCAACCCAAAGCAAAAAACAAATTATAAAGATAATTTGTCAGCTGTAGATTCTCTCTAAAGGACATTTTGAAGTATCTCCTTTTTCCCCAAGGAAAGTAATTCAAAATGTAAAGTCTGACATGCTAGTGGAAACAAACATAAGAAAAATTAATCTGAAAGTGGGAAATTTTTTGAATCTAGGTATTAATAATATCTCAGGGGATTAAAAATAATATGCATGTAAACAATAAAAGAATAGTTGAAAAATGATTAATGATTAAGTAAACTCCAGGCATTATAGGATTTTGTGCTCAGAAAGACAGTAAAGATGTTGATTAAAATTAAATTTTGTGAAGTTGACAGTTTATAATTATTAGGATAGTACCAATATTCTGAAAATTGTGGAGTAGTTCAAGTAGAAATATATGCTACACAGCAAAAATAGCAGTGCTAAAACAAAAACTTGATTTTGTGATAGACAATGCTCTAAGTGCTTTATATACCTTAAATAATTTAACCCCTCATTTCCAACAAAAGATGTAAAAAGTTATATAAACAATTCAAAAATGAAAAAGGGAAATGCTAAGAAGCAATTAATAAGAATGGAAATGAGATATTATATGATGTTTGAAAGAAATCCAACTCAATGTATAATTCCAAAAAATTAAATTCAATAAATGATCAAAATAAAAGACATAGTCATAATAGATTGACACTAAAACAGAAAATTAAACAAACTTTAAAATAAAATTATGTTGTTTATATGATACACCAATAATTTGAAATTTAATGTTTTTTAAGTCTATACACAGAATGTACGTAAGAATACAAACAACATAACAGCTCGCTATTGCAAATGATGGATCCCATGAGAGAGACTACTTTCATTCTATCAATCAAATTATATTCTATTTACAAATTTATCTTTAAATATAGATATCTGAATTCATTCTCACCAGAGTTACATGAGTTTTCTGTTCTATTACTCATAAATCATTACAAAATAAAATCAGTACCCAGTGCCATTGAGTGGATTCTGAGCCTTAGTGACCTTTATAAATGGGTTTGAGGCTGTAATATTTAAAATAGCAGATATTCTCATCTTTCTCATGCAAAGTGGTTGGAGGGTTTGAGCCATTAACTTGGCACTTAAATACCAGACCTCATAAAAGTCATTTCTATTAGAGAAAAAGATAAAATATTAATACACATTGTAATTGTGAGTGGAGATAATAACAAAGAAAATACACAATCAAAACTCTATGAGTAAAACTGCAGACCAAGTGGAACATCGAGCAGAGAGCGTCAGCTTCCTATTGGCAGGAGAGCACAGGTAGTGGGTGAGCACCTCCAGGCTGCAGAGCCTGGGGATGCTCAAGTTTGCAGACTTCAGAAGCAACTTAAGTGAACAAACACAAGACAATGACTAGAGGGCAACTGCAGAAAACATGGGGAAAAATAAGATACATGATCTAGGGACAATCAAACAAACAAAGGAAAACTTTGAAAAATTAACAGAATAGCCATTTAATGAAAAATAAACATGTAAGTAGTAAAATATCTGTCTCAAAGTTGTTACAAAGAGAGATAATTATTTAAAACTTACATCAAAGTATTTTCATTTTACTAAAGTCTTCAGAGTGAAAGGCTGTAAAAAGTATCCATACAACAAAAGGAAAGTACCTTATCATG
>NW_022103906.1:53718267-53720945 GCF_000313985.2 Echinops telfairi | reverse complement strand
AAAACAAATTATAAAGATAATTTGTCAGCTGTAGATTCTCTCTAAAGGACATTTTGAAGTATCTCCTTTTTCCCCAAGGAAAGTAATTCAAAATGTAAAGTCTGACATGCTAGTGGAAACAAACATAAGAAAAATTAATCTGAAAGTGGGAAATTTTTTGAATCTAGGTATTAATAATATCTCAGGGGATTAAAAATAATATGCATGTAAACAATAAAAGAATAGTTGAAAAATGATTAATGATTAAGTAAACTCCAGGCATTATAGGATTTTGTGCTCAGAAAGACAGTAAAGATGTTGATTAAAATTAAATTTTGTGAAGTTGACAGTTTATAATTATTAGGATAGTACCAATATTCTGAAAATTGTGGAGTAGTTCAAGTGGAAATATATGCTACACAGCAAAAATAGCAGTGCTAAAACAAAAACTTGATTTTGTGATAGACAATGCTCTAAGTGCTTTATATACCTTAAATAATTTAACCCCTCATTTCCAACAAAAGATGTAAAAAGTTATATAAACAATTCAAAAATGAAAAAGGGAAATGCTAAGAAGCAATTAATAAGAATGGAAATGAGATATTATATGATGTTTGAAAGAAATCCAACTCAATGTATAATTCCAAAAAATTAAATTCAATAAATGATCAAAATAAAAGACATAGTCATAATAGATTGACACTAAAACAGAAAATTAAACAAACTTTAAAATAAAATTATGTTGTTTATATGATACACCAATAATTTGAAATTTAATGTTTTTTAAGTCTATACACAGAATGTACGTAAGAATACAAACAACATAACAGCTCGCTATTGCAAATGATGGATCCCATGAGAGAGACTACTTTCATTCTATCAATCAAATTATATTCTATTTACAAATTTATCTTTAAATATAGATATCTGAATTCATTCTCACCAGAGTTACATGAGTTTTCTGTTCTATTACTCATAAATCATTACAAAATAAAATCAGTACCCAGTGCCATTGAGTGGATTCTGAGCCTTAGTGACCTTTATAAATGGGTTTGAGGCTGTAATATTTAAAATAGCAGATATTCTCATCTTTCTCATGCAAAGTGGTTGGAGGGTTTGAGCCATTAACTTGGCACTTAAATACCAGACCTCATAAAAGTCATTTCTATTAGAGAAAAAGATAAAATATTAATACACATTGTAATTGTGAGTGGAGATAATAACAAAGAAAATACACAATCAAAACTCTATGAGTAAAACTGCAGACCAAGTGGAACATCGAGCAGAGAGCGTCAGCTTCCTATTGGCAGGAGAGCACAGGTAGTGGGTGAGCACCTCCAGGCTGCAGAGCCTGGGGATGCTCAAGTTTGCAGACTTCAGAAGCAACTTAAGTGAACAAACACAAGACAATGACTAGAGGGCAACTGCAGAAAACATGGGGAAAAATAAGATACATGATCTAGGGACAATCAAACAAACAAAGGAAAACTTTGAAAAATTAACAGAATAGCCATTTAATGAAAAATAAACATGTAAGTAGTAAAATATCTGTCTCAAAGTTGTTACAAAGAGAGATAATTATTTAAAACTTACATCAAAGTATTTTCATTTTACTAAAGTCTTCAGAGTGAAAGGCTGTAAAAAGTATCCATACAACAAAAGGAAAGTACCTTATCATGAATAAATAAAGATAGTTAAGACAATTTTGGATAAATTAAGATCCTACAAGATTAGAAAAAATACTCAGGGATAACATCTGTAAAGGGATGGGTACAGAACGGCACAAACGTCTTCCGAGTATATCGGAATACTGGAACATGGTGGAGTCAAGGCTTACAGACTGAAGCACAGTTATTTAAATCTACAACTCCATACCCATATCCAAAACAGAACAAAACTCAGAGCCATTGAATTGCTTCTAAATCCTGATGAGTGTATGTTTTACAAAGTAGAACCAATCCATAGTTTTGTTATTTCTTTATTTTTTCTTTTCTTTTCTGTACTTTAATCTTTATAGGAAGTGACCCCCAGGGCCCTCTTCCTTGGTGCTGGAGGGTGAGTAAATTTGAGATGTCTATTTTTATGTTAGTAGCCAAGTGTAAACTATTTATTTGAACCACCCAGAGATACGTATTGATCCATGCTATTACTTAAATGTGACTTTAAGGTAAATGCATTTTCAAATATTGGGACTAAAAAGCAAAACAAAACAAAAAACCTCCTATATAATTAATATGTTACCGTAGACAATGGAAAGTTTAAAAAAATCTAATATATGTATTAGAAATATAGATACAATTAAATTAAATATATATACTTAAGTAATATATATTCTATAAATAATATATAATTAAATTAAAATTATATAATTAAGTAATATGTAATTTAAAAATTTAATATATATGCTACTTCTTCCAAAACTACAAAGCTTTTCTGGGGTTATAAATCTTGCCTGGAAGTGAAAGACTCAACTTTCTCCCTCAGAGAGGCTAGTGAGTTTGAACCGCTAATGTCAAAGTTAGCAGCCAACAAGTAACTCACTACACCACCAGGGCCCCTTGGATGAATAATGTTTAGTA
The DNA here is from genome assembly GCF_000313985.2 of Echinops telfairi. Classification (NCBI taxonomy): domain Eukaryota; kingdom Metazoa; phylum Chordata; class Mammalia; order Afrosoricida; family Tenrecidae; genus Echinops; species Echinops telfairi. The sequence goes on along the minus strand of NW_022103906.1, from coordinate 53,718,387 downwards.
AATACGGAACTAAGCCAATGAAGAAATGTATATTTTCAAAGTTTGATAATTCCTCAGTTGGGAATTAAAACATTTCTTTGTAAATAAAAGCATCATGAATGAGGTTATGATTATTTTTCA
>NW_022103906.1:53712811-53716541 GCF_000313985.2 Echinops telfairi | reverse complement strand
TGATACAGCTGACTTTTAGCGAAAATCATTCTAGAAATGTTTCATCTGGTCAGTTCTTTGCTAATAATGACAGAACATATGGTCATAAACCAGATGCAACAGTGCAAGCTCTGCAGAACGCTTTCCTCCATCGTGGGTGTCCTACTTACCAAGGACATAAAAATGAGCTATTGTAGTCTCCCAATCCTACCCAACCAATTTTCCCCTGCTTTCATGGACCAAAGGATGCACCGCTAACTCTTCTTGTGAGGGATACAACAGATACCCACTGAGAAGGACCAATAGGCAGGATGAATTTTTTTTCTCTCTAATGTTTAAAGACTGTGTACAACGACATTCAGTTTTACATAATTATGACAATTTAGACATGTCCTCCAAGAAAGCTAATGATTTAAGTCATATCCAGAGCACTAATTTATCAATATCCAAATGTGCATTTCAAAAACCATATGTTTTATAACCAATACACATAGCCAGAAAACAAATTTCACAAAGTATATTTTATTTGAATATGCTTCACCAATAATTTCTCCTAATATCAGGAAATTTGAATCTAAAGAATGCGAATTAAAATGTATATGGCCTTCAAGTTTTTCTCAATGATGTTATAATTTCATTTGATATCACTATAAGAATAAATGATGATGAAGAGAGTTGGAAGAGTCTGCATTTTTTTCTGTAAAGAGGTTGCAATCATTGCATATTAAAATGATGCAATCAGAAAAGCAGATGTTTGGCTAACTGCACCTTGTTATTTTTTTGGATCCAAGTATTGAAGATAATTTATATTTATATCTTGCCTTGATTCTTTTTTGTTTTATTTTAAAACACTGATATATTTCTATCATCCTAACAAAGAATAAAACTCTCCTTTGAGAAACTTATCTCTTATCTGAGTGAAAAGTTCTCTTTCAGTTGAAATCCATTAGCACTTCAAAAGTAAAGACAACACAGGTGGCTGGACTGAAATGAGTAAATATATTTGCTGGGATGCAAAAGCTAGGAGGACTGAATTATTGCCAAGTTATCATTCAGTTATATTATTTTGAAGCACTGACATGTTTTTGTTTCTGAGAGTTTTTTGCCGATTAAAATGATGGCTTTTAGAGTCAATAAAGATAAATTGTGATTATTAATATATTTTAGAAGTACTGAAATAATTTTATTAATTTATACTAGTGACTTCAATGAAAACTCATATATTCAAAGAGAAAGTTTATGTAAGAATTATTTGCTTGCTAGCTTGCTTTCACACCCACTGCCATTGAGTGGTATCAGATTCATAGTGGCCCTATAAAGGGTTTCCTAGGCTTAATAAACTTAAATGGGAGTACATTGCCTAATATGTCCTCTGCCTGCAGAGACACTGGTGGGCTCAAAAGTGCCAACCATGTGGTCAGCAGTCCAGCACTTACTTGACAGAACCAAAAACATGTTTATCTTTTTGTTGCTGTTGCCTTCCTATCCATTTTGATTCATAATGGTCCCACGTATACAAAGCAGAATTGTTATTCAAACACAAATTTTGAAGTATATCATCAATCTTATCTTAAGACAGTGGTTCTCAACCTTCCTAATGCTGCGACCCTTTAATACAGTTTCTCATGTTGTGGTGACCCCCAACCATAAAATTATTTTTGTTGCTACTTCATAACTATAATTTTGCTACTGTTATGAATCAGGTGACCCCTGTGAAAGGGTCATTCGACCCCCAAAGGGGTCACAACCCACAGGTTGAGAACTACTGACTTAAGAGGTGAGTGCAAACTGCCAGCCTTTCTGTTACCTAGATGAAATAAAATCCTTTGTTAGTCTGGGTTAACTAGAGAAACAAATCCAGACTCATTCATTTATGTGTGAGAGAGTTTTATATCAAATAGTAATTGTATATTAAGAAAATATCCCAACCCAGTCCAGGTCAAGTCCATAAGTCCAATATTGGCACATATGTCTGATACCACATTATATATTCCTCTTCAGAATCACAAAACACATGCAATGATGCTGAATGCAGGAAGATCCCAGGCCAGGGGGAAGAGAGTCTTGTGAAAGCATCTCAGCATTGGTGTGGCTCTCCATGTCGGGCTGCCATCTGCATAGCTTCATGTGGAGTGTCAACAGAATGTGAAGCAGGGAGAGTGTGTGTCCTGCCTCAAGGGAGGAAGAGAGGAAGTTCCCAGAATCCTCACGAGAAGACCATGCCCACAAAGAGGCATCATCAGGCTCTGACCTGATTGACAGGATAGACTCTACCCATTCACTCTTAATACGCTCGAGTTGACATGATTATGTAACTACAAGCCACCCCTTGTCAACTTGACACCTTCATGCAACTCTTTAGCCATACATAATTTTTAAACAATACTAAAATCATATTTGTGCCTAATAGGATAAAACTAAAATTCATGTAACTCAAAGTGTGTCAGCTTCATTTAAACATAATATTCTGTAAGGAAATAAAACCAAAATATTCTATACTTAACATTGCAGTTATGTGAACACCTACACCATAATCCTATAATCCTATAAACATATTACCCCCCTATGAAATTTTGTAAGCCAGCCACTTCATGCCTTTATCCTCCACATTTTGGATATCCAATTTCTATCCTGCCCACTTACATCAACCCAGTGCTCTGAGGACACAATCATATTCTTTGAAGTGAAGAATCTTCACTCTAGTGGGAACCTTGTGAGTGCACAGCCATTAGCAAAGTCAAATCAGTTCAGCTTTCCATAAAGTCAGCACCAATATGCACCAGTTCACAGGCTCAAAAATCTTCTCTTCATCTGCTTGGGTTCTGGTCAACTCACTTGTGGGCTGCCCCACATATCCTTATCACCAGGGTGCCCATTGACTGCCTTGCCTTTCAACCATGGGCCATGTTAACAAATTCTCAACAACCTTAGCTCCCTGGGGCTAGGTCATGAACTTTAGACCAGCCAACCTGCTCTCATCTTCTCTAGACCCTGTGAACCAGGCCCATGCGTATCAGTGGCTCAACTCAACCTATCTCTGTATTATTGCATTTCTCCTACTTCTACTAAACAAGTAGATCCAGGGGATCATGTAGCAAGCATTTCAGGCTGTCCACTGTCTCCCTTTACTGTCCAGTCCTAGAGAGGAGAGCTCCTTCACAGCTCTATACTTTTCCAGCTTCTAAAACACTAGTTAAAATTTTTAAAAAGGCAAAGAGTTCTTTTCTCTTTAGTCTGTCAACAGCCCCCCAGGCAATTCTCTTCACTTTTTAATGCCCTGAGCACCCAAGACATTGGGTGGGGCTTAGTTTTTCAGAGCCTTCTTTGCAGGTGTGACCTATCCCCAATTGGCAGCTGAAAAAGAGAGCTTACAAACTCTCTAAAGTTCCCAATAATCATTTCCATCAATAACCATATCAGTAACAATATTAAAAGAAAACAGTTTAAATCTAGTTCAGCCGGATCCTAAACTCAATTCTTAAAAGAGTCAAGTTAAATTCTGATCTATTTTATTTTAATCCTTATCTAAAATAGTCTATTGATACAAAATATGGCCTTAGGCCTCTGACTACATCAAATCAGGGTCTTCTGTCAGCCATTTCGAACTTCTGTCAGGCATTTTCACTGCAGCAAGATCTGAGAAATCCAAGGGGCAATTTCACCCCCCGAGGTCAAAATATACATTAATCACATTCCTTTTCACCATTTCAAACGGGAATAAATGAAGACACCAACCAAAGAAAGTAATCAA
>NW_022103906.1:53706072-53712493 GCF_000313985.2 Echinops telfairi | reverse complement strand
TACTGTTTCTCTAGTACCCCACTCCCACGTAACATACTGTTTCTCTAGTACCCCACTCCCACGTAACATACTGTTTCTCTAGTACCCCACTCCCATGTAACATACTGTTTCTCTAGTACCCCACTCTCCCGTAACATACTGTTTCTTTAGTACCCCACTCCCACGTAACATACTGTTTCTCTAGTACCCCACTCCCCCATAACATACTGTTTCTTTAGTACCCCACTCCCATGTAACATACTGTGTTAGACCAGATTGACTAGAGAAACAAATTCATTGACAATCGTATATGAAAGAACTTTATACTAAGAAGTAATTATGCAACAATAAAATACTCTAGCCCAATCCAGATCAAGCCCATAAGTTCAGGATTAGCCCAAGAGTCTGATATTAGCCCATGAATTCCTCTTCAGACTTGCTCAGCATATGCAAGGGTGCTGAATGCAGGAAGATCACAGGCCAGTGGGTGAAAAATGCTATATCCCCAAGTTGACACACGATTAAGGAACAGCCACACATCCCAACACCCTGGGGGAAATATTATTTAAATGTGCTCTAAGTGTAAAATATACACAAGATTTCAAGAACATAGTATGAAAAAAAGTGTGAAATATTCCATTAGTAATTTTTAAAAGACAGATTTGAGTATTTTGAGTAAAATAAAAAAAGTATTGAAGTTAATTTACCTGCTTATTTTTCTTTCTCAATTTCTTTATTAAAAGAATTGAACAGTTTCTATTATATTCTCATGGAGTAATCTAATATTTTAGGGAGTTATTAAAATCTGGATATAGAGTATATGGCGAACAGTATGACCACTGGTAACATAGTGAGCTTTTCTGATGTGTGAAGTCCAAAACATCCTGAATGGAAAGTAAGAAAGATAGGCCAGCGTGTTCTGTGCTTTATGTTCATTTCTAGGTCCTTTACAATTCAGCTTTTAGAGAAGGGCAACTTGAATGTCTTTATTATTCACCGGTTAATGTTGACCTATTAATCCATAACAAAGGGGTTTGCCTCCCAATTTTAGGACACAGGAATTTCACTACCTTTCAAAGTTCTACCTAACTCTAGCTTCCCTATGAAGATGTCACATTGGCTCTTCTTATCCAGGTTGTCATGATCTATCTAAGAGGAAGGTCCAAAGTGCATGACTCTCAAGCTGTCGTGATTTGTTACCAGTAACCTGCAGATTTCATGCTAGAGTAATGCAATGACTCTCAAGAAAATCATTCTGTAGTGTAGAGTCTAAGACATTCTCTTTACTGGAACTCAATGTTAGAATATTATGGCAGACAGGACAATGGATGCAATTCATTAATCCCTTTAGGCGCCACTTCAATAATCACTATATATATATATAATTCCACTCAAACATCACATATTTCAACACGTGGACCTATACATTACATAGGTGATCATCAGTTTATCAAAGTACATGATTCTAAGTGCACGTATAAGTTTAAATAAAAGACTTTACTATAATTGGTTGTATTATAGAGGCTTTCCAAACTATCTCTCAGTACATTGACAGGGAGCTGCCTGGATTTCATGCTGGATGCGGAAGATGTCATGGGATAAGGGAAATCAGTGTTGATGTCAGATGGGTCAGAGAATAGGAGAAAGATGTTTATTTGTGTTTTGTTGACTTTAAGCATTCAACTGTGGATTAAAAAAACCAAGTATGGATACCCTTGAGAAGAATGGGAATTCCAGAATACTTCACAGTGATCATGCAAAACGTTTACATGGATCAAGAGGCATTGTGCAAACAGAACAAGGGTATACTCCATGGCTTAAATGCAGGAAAGGTGTGCATCAGCTTCACACTATCCTTTTTCAATCTGTAATTTGAACAAATAATCAGATAATCTAGATTATATGAAGAAGAATGGGGTATCCGGATTGGAGCAAGGCTTATTAACAGCTGGTGGTATGTAGATGACACAAACTTGCTTGCTGAATGTGAGGAGGACTAGAAACACTTGCTGATGAAAATTAAGAACTACTGACTTCAAATGGATTACAGTTCAATGTAAAGGAAACAAAAATTGTCATAACTGGACCAATAGATCACATAATGATAAACGGAGAAAAACTGTAAATTGTCAAGGATTTTGTCGTCATGGACTCAAAATCCATGCTCACACAAGCAGCGGGGAAAAGATGACACAATGCATTGCAATATTACATCTGCTGCACAAGACCTCTTTAGAATGAAAACAAGGGTGTTACTTCGACAACTACGGGGCACCTAACCCAAGCCATGATATGTTCAGCTGCCTCATGTGCATGTGAAAGTTGGACACTGAATAAGGAAGACAGAAGAAGAATTTAATTGTTTGAATTGTGGTGCTGGAGAATAATATTGAAAATATTATGGACTTCCCAAAGGCAAACAAATCTGTCTTGGGAGAAGTACAACCAGAATGATCCTTAGAGGCAAGGCTGGTGAGATTTGTTCTTCTATACTTTGGACAAGTTGCCAGGAGAAACTAGTCCCTGGAATAGGACATTATGTTTGGGAAAGCAGAAGAGCAGCGAAAAGTGGGAGAAGACCCTTAACAAGATGGCTTGACACAGTGGCTGTCACAATAGGCTCAAACGGAGGCACAGATCTGAGGATGGTGCAGGACTGCAGTGTTTGGCTCCATGTCACAGGCTCTCTGTGGGTCAGAACCGTCTACATGGCACCCAACAACAACAAATACTCTCAGTTATCTGATAATTGGTCAATTTAATCTATCAGAATGGGTTCTTTTGTAAGCAATGAACCCAAGTCATGAAAACAAAGCAAAAAGAACAACAGCAGGACTGTCTGTGTGCTCATCTCACAAAGGGCACTTTTAAACATCCTAAGGAAATCTTCCTCACTAACAGTGGGTTCTCTATTGAAAGGCCTTATAATCCTTAACTTACAACTAAGAAGTATAAATTCTATCAGCCTATGATTGTAACTATTTTTATCATTTTCTAAAAGTTACTTGAATAAGTGGCATATTTTGATATTCTGTGGGAGCTGCACCAGTATGAATGCCCAGGAAGAAGGTCCCTGAACGACATTAAATCTTTTCTCATGGCTAAGATTTTCTAAATGTAATGGCTATGCGGGGAGTTTCTAAATTAGTAATGGCTTAAAGCAATACTCAGTGCAGTATTTGAAGCACAGACACTTTTAAATATGCTCTCATCATCAGAACTGGGGTTACTATCATAGGAAAGCATTATGAATTACTCATTAAATAGATGTACCTGGTAGTATTGTGGAGGTTACTAGGAAGTAACTCAGATCTCAGATCAACCACAATATTCCAAACCTCAAGGAAAGTAAAGAAAAAAATTATGTTTAAAAAAGTTCAAGACGATCACTATATTGATATAGTTATACAAAAGTTTCACTCTTGTTCAATAAATGTGTTACCTTAAGAAGATAGCTCTAGATATTTGGAATGTTATGCAGGTATGATTTTTCTTATATCATAAATGACTTCCTGAAGAAATTAAATTTTATCTCGGATTTAGGCATTAATGTATTAGGAACTTAAATCTGGCTTGAAAACGTTATTAACCTATAGTAATTAAATGTACAAAACTACTTGAATTATAAATTTTAACTGACAGTTAAAAGCTTTTTAAATTTTAAATAAGTAGTGAATATCAGACTTCAAATCTCATGAGCATAAAATGTACCATCTGTTTTTGACTTTGTAATTCACTTCATGGAAATGAGAAATGGTAGTAATTATCTAACAACAAAAACAAAAAACATAGTATAATACATTTGGTATTTACCTACTTAGCTGTTCATCTATTCAACATTGCATTTTAAAATGTTGCTGTACTTTTCCACAATAGTAATGGACAATGCTATGGGTTTAAACTCATAAACAGCTAGTTTATATTTTGGTCTGGACATTTATTCTCCAAAGTTACACTTCATTTTATCTTTAAAATAAGGTAAATACAGTATTTGGTATTATATTATAATAACTTGTTAAAATGGAAAAATATAAGATCAAATAATATAAAGGAGATTGATATAAGTAAAATTTTAGGGACTAAAGAAGGAGATTCCAGTTTTTTAATCATTTTATTGGGAGCTCTTACAGATATCATAACATTCCATAGTTCAATCACATCAAGCAGTATTTTACAATTGCCACCACAGTCAGTTTCAAAACATTTTCTTTCTTCTTGAACTTCTTGATATCAGCCCGCCCCCAACGCAACCCCCAGGAGCCCTCATTATTATTGTTGTTGCTACATTTTGCATCACACAATATATCCATCTACACACAACACTGTTGTTTGCTCCCCTCCAGTGGGTAACACAGTCATCAATTCTTATAAACCGATAAAGAGAACCATAGGCACTCTCAGACAGCGACAAGCCGGGATTGAAGGAGAAGTGCCTTCTACTCCATTTGAATGGACAGAATGCCTATTTTAAAGGCAAGAAAATATCAAGATAAAGACTTTGATCATATTTGTGTGGTTCAGCTAAAGAATAATTTATCTTTCAACCTATAGTTTGGTTTGTAAGTATGAATATGAAGCACGCATTTTTTTAAATAAGAAAAAAAGGAATATTTATCGGGAAGCTTAATTTTAATTGTCATGGCACTTTTACCTTAGTGCCATTGAAAAATGCCAGAATTTTTAAATCATACTCATGTTAACTTCCAGTTTGATGACCAGTCCCTGCGGGTGGGATAGAGGCAATCTTTTCCTCTGGGCGAGGTCACTGTGAGTCTAAATTGACTCCATCACAATAAAGTCTTTGCAGCTAAAGATTATATGGTTATTTGCAGAAGTTATATCTATGTCAAATGATTTCTGAATTGATTATGATTTCATATAGAACTTAATCAACTTTTGAAATAGGTCTCACAATTGTAGATATCTTGGAAATAATGTCATCCACATTCTCCTTAGTAAATTTATTTTCTAAAATACCAACATAAGCAGATCAAACCATCTGTGTTCTTCCTGCTAGTAACAAAGAAGGCATTTCTCTGACGATGAGATATCTTTCAGAGTGCACCAAGTGCTTCACTTTATGATAGTATTGATGCAACCTCCTCTAAATGCAATCATGCAAGACGTTTGTTATCCCAGCATCTGCTCCCATGGTCCCTTACCGATGTCAACAGTGGCTCACGTTTCCTTTTAAGAAGTCACTTGGTTCATTTCATCTAAGAGGTCTCTACATAGGTCAATTTTGTTTTTAGCACATTATTTCACTCTTCAGCCAACAAATTGCTACAAAACTGAAATGTAGATTTTATGAATTAAGGGAAAGAAAGAAGAATGAATTGTGTAGTAGTAAAAAGTATTAACTAACAAGTTCCGTATTATTTTGTTACTATTTCGTTATTCATTTTATGAATACTTCCCTTGCTTCCAAATTATTTATATGGTGGCCTTGAAATCCCTTTCACGTGACTAAGAATTGAGGGGAGAAAGGAAGTGCAAGATTGTTATTGCTTTATTGTTGATCTTCTCTCAGAATTATGAAAGTGAATTATTTGATCTGTTTTTATGTACTACAGAAAGGCGGGTCAAGTATTTTGAGTATTTACTTAAAGGTCATAACCTTCCTTTAACCATGCTACATTTCATTCATCACATCTTCCTTAAACACAACCCCTAGAATATTTATTTCAATTTGTAAGTATTTGTTGCCTGAGAGTTCAGAAGTCATTTGTCTTCTCTATTGTCAGCCGTCATAAGAAAGCGACAGTACAGTTGGGCTCTCTCTTAGCTGTAAGATAATATTTTATCATGACTTTTTCATTCCTTGTTAGGTTTCCTGCTTCAGCAACCCATGTGAGGTATAAGAGCTACTCTTATAGAATAATTCTTATAAGAATTATAAGCTACTCTTATAAGAAGAATATAGAAGAATATAGAAGAATTCCATATGTATACATATATATAAATGTATATGTGCATACATTTGCATGTAATAAATACATCTTATTTTTTACATGCATAATAATGCATTAAAGTGAATGCTGGAAAAATTCTGAATTGGGACATAAAGTGTATGTTCATAGTGATATGGATTCAGTTATCAGATTGACTAATTACTGATGAAAGATCAACATATCTATACTCTTATCTATGCTCTCTTTTTTAGTACACTTACACCTACTGGCTCCAGACTCCACATTGCTTCAAAATAAATAAAATCACTAGCATGACATTCAAAATCAAATACAACCACAACATAGATTTCATTCTCCTACCTTGAATATCTCTAACTAAATTTTCTTATAGACATACAAGTCCCTCTTTTGTTCCTTTATTTTTTGGAAACTTTCCTTCTTTATTTCCTGTTTTATCCCTTTAAGTCCTTGCTTTTGCCCTTTCTCTTAGACACTTTCCTGAGCACATATCCTGCATGCCCCCTTTGTCA
>NW_022103906.1:53701856-53705698 GCF_000313985.2 Echinops telfairi | reverse complement strand
CCGGTCATTACGAGTCAGCATCGACTTGAGAGTAGTTGAGAGTGAGTGAGTCAACCATATGGCACTGAATAGAAGGATTGGGAGAATAAATGACTTATTGAATCTAAAAACAATTGATAAAAGTAGGTTAAATGTTCATGTTAATAGCCTACTTAAAGAGCAAACAATAAAATCAAATGAAAGCAAAACAAACTATGAGAACAAAATGTACACTGTAAGTCATTAAATTCGTTTGATACTAGGATATCACATATTGTGAATTTGCATTATGGATTATGTCCCAATTCTTGTGTGCCTTTTTAGTGCCCATTAGTGCACCATATGGTTGGTAAAATGTTGGACATCTCTTTGGTCTATAATGACTTCATTTGGGGGGAGAAACAAAACTAAACAAGAAACAACAAGCCTTAACTCCTTAATCAAGTGGTTATTTAAATTCCAAGTTGGTACCCAAAAAACCTCCCTCTCCCCTTGTTATTAATATGGACTTGCAAATATTAACAGGATAGTCCTGGACTACGTTAATAATGATTTATACAGAGAAAAAAAACCAAGCAAGAACATAGATGACTTATTGTTTGACTGGGAAAGAGAGATAAGGAGAGTTGACATATCGATGACTAACAGAGATGTAACAAATAGCAAGGCCCCTCGCTCATTTGCAATTACTGAACTGCTGCTGTTTGTAGATTATTGTGATGCTGGGAGCTATGCCACTGGCATTTCAAACACTGGCTGGATGGACAGGCTTCAGTAGGGTTTCCAGACAAAGACAAACTAGGAAAATGAAACAAGTGCATCACTTTTGAAACATTACACACTAAAAACTTTATGAATAACGATGGAACGTTGTCTAATACCGTGCTGGAAAGTGAGGCCCTTCAGATTGGAAAGCACTCAAAATATGACTGCGAAAGCGCTACTTCCTCAAATTAAAGTCAACCTTACTGGGGTAGCTGAATAAAACATTTGGAATATCCATTTGCTGATGTGCCATGAGTAAAAAGGAGAAGAATCAGTTGCATGTAGCCATTAATAATCAAGATATGAAAGTAAAAATATAAATCTAGAAAAAATTACAAGTTGAAAACCTGAGGTGGAATAGGAAAACAAAACTCACATGGACATCATCAGTGGATGGAAATGAAATTGGCCATGGCTGGGGAAGGATCGTGCTTGATAAAGTAGAGGATAGATAAGGGATCGGGGAATGAGAAGGAGAATGTCAAGCTGTGGGATTGGACAAGAGGCTTTAACAATGGGCTCAAGCATAAAGCCATTGTGAGGATAGAATGAGGCAGAACTGTGTTTCGTTCTGTTGAACATAGGATCGTTATGAGGCAGAACAGATTCCACTCCAGCCACATTAAAATAAATGGTTTGGGATGTTCTGAAATGTAACTAATGAGAAGGCTAGTGTCTGTTACTGAGTAATCTTACACAGTTTACTTGCATGCTCATTAAATAGTTTCATCTGCAATTCTTATGGGTTATTGAGTTTAGGCTTACTGGTCAGATAGACCGTTGTGGAGCCCTCGAGACGCTGACAGCCACTCTTCAGGTCTGGAAGTGAACTCACCCCCATGGCTCAATTTTAACTCTCAAAAAAGTTATAGATAGGTCTCAAAAAAAAGAAACTCCTAGAGAGCAAGTAAATCACTAGAGAGCAAGAGAGAGAGAAAGGCAGGGCTTGCTGAGCCATTATCTCTTTGCTCTCCAATCAAACTGTGACCTTATGAATCCCACATGTTCTTATTGACCAGGTTGGCACAATAAACCTACCAATCACAGTCTACCCCTTGACAGCTTGGCAACATTATTTAGCAATATATAATTTCCAGACATTAATGGAATCACACATATACCTAACATCAAACATCTATCATATATATAAATGAAAACACACTGAATTGAATTGTATCTGGTACATCATACATGAACAAAGGAAAGATATTCAATAAGCCCACATAAAGAAAATAAACTGGCAAGTACAAATCTCGCATTTGCAATTGATCACATGGTAGTAACTGATAGGTAGAACTACCTTCTTTCACTACCCATTCTGTATTACCTTAGCCTTCGGCTAGCACCTCAGATGGCTGTGATTCTTTGCCTGGTGGGGTGACCCAGACATTCATTTCTGAGGGGTCGGGGTCATTATAAGTCCTGTCAGGATTGGGTTGCTGTAGTTTACGATTTACTTTAATCACAGGGCATGGCATTACTAAGAAACAGCCTATGGGATCTCCTAGATTCCAGACATAGTCTTCTTTACCTTCATTATGTAGCACCAGTCCAATTTCTCCTTAATCAGGATCAACACACCACTCAGTACAGTGACACCCTTTCTGACCTGTTGATCCAAAGGCATAAGAAGCCCAAAGTGGCCAGGAGGCATTCTCAGCTGCCAGTTCGGTGGAATTGGTGCTGTGTTTGTTGGGAGAGTTCATTCCTTCAGGACCAAGACCTCCAGGCCTGAACTGCATAAGGTTGCTGGGACATGAAGCAAAAATGCTGCAAGTGGATCACTAGGAGTAATAGTGAGTAGTGCTAGGCCAGCTTCTACCCCTTGGTTCCTGGACCCATGAATTCTGGCTATTGTAGACACAGCACCATATATTGGCTGCTGGTTTAGAGTGTATTCAGCCTCCTGGAGAACATTGTCCCAGCCCTGCAACTTGTTGCCACCTAGCTGGCACTGTAATTGTGTCTTTAGGAGGCCATTCTATCATTCTATCAAGCCAGCAACTTCAGGATGATGAGGAACATGATATGACCAGTGGATTCCATGGGTATAGGCCCATCGCCGCACTGCATTTTCTGTGAAGTGAGTTCCTTAATCTGAAGCAATGCTATGTGGGATGCCATGCAAGTGGATAAGGCATTCCGTAAGTCCACGAATGATAGTTTTTGAAGAAGCATTGTGTACAGGGAAGGTAAATTCACATTCAGAGTAGTTGTCTATTCCAGTAAGAACAAAACGCTATACCCTCCATGACGAAAGTGGTCCTATGTGATCAACCTGCCACCAAGTTGCTGGTTGATCTCTCACAAGAATGGTCCCATATCTTGGATTTAATGTTGTTTTCTGCCTCTGACAGATGGGCACTAAGTAGTGGCAGTGGCCAAGTCAGCCTTGATAAGTGGAAGTCAATGTTATTGCACCCATGAATAACCTCCATCCCTGCCACCATGTCCACTTTATTCATGTGCCCATTGGGCAATGACAGGAGTGGCAGAGGAAAGAGGAGGACCAGTCTCCACAGCGTGTGTCATCTTATCCACTTGATTATTAAAGTCCTCCTCTTCAGAGGTAACCCTTTGGTAAGCATTCACATAAGACACAATTATCTTGACATTCTTTGCCTATTCAGAGAGGTCCATCCACATACCTCTTTCCCACACCTCCTTGTCACCAATTTTCCAATCATGTTCCTTCCAGTTCCCTGACCATCCAGCCAAACCAGTAGCCACAACCTCTGAGTCAGTAGACAGTCTCACATCTGGTCATTTCTCCTACCAGGCAAACTGAATGGCTAGGTGGACTGCTCAAAGTTCTGCCATTGGGAGGATTGCCTTCACCACTGTCCTTTAGGGAGATCCCAGAAAGGGGCTGTAGTGCTGCTGCTGTCCACTTATGAGGGGCACCTGCATATCGTGCACAGCCATCAGTAAACCAAGCGTGAATTTTCTGTTCTTCAGTTTACTTATCATAAGGAACTCCCCAGGAGGCCAGAGTACAAACTGGGATAAAGCAGGTACTGTGACAGGAGTGTAGACCGTGGGCATTTGGGCTATTTCTTCATGCAGCTTACTTGTCCCTTCAGGTCCTGCTCTAGCCC
>NW_022103906.1:53698902-53700986 GCF_000313985.2 Echinops telfairi | reverse complement strand
CCTTCATTCAAGGGGTTTGGGGTCTGTAAAATGGCTCAGGTATGGGAATTGATTGAGTGGTTGTAACTCTCTATCTGTTGTTCACCTGATCTAGCATTCTTCTGCCTATACAGATGATGTAAATATTTAGTAGGTTTCCCATGAATTTCACTCCTAGAGACACTGTGGCTTAGTAACCAATGCCATACGTCCACACGAGACAGATTGCTTGACTACTATGAAAATCTTGCTGTCCATTCGATAACGAAGTCCACCCTGTCTCTGTTGCTTGATTGCTGACCCCTGCCCTCTACCACCATGAGGCCCAATCAGCCAAATTAGCACCATGTGCCAGTTAGGCAAATGTTGGAGTTCACCTAGGGCAGATCCCACTGTTAATCCTGGTGTACATAAAACAGCAATCACAGGAGTCTTCAGAGATGTGGGCCACTTCGCAAACTTGTTTATTGTGGTTGTGGTGGAAGGTCTGTCCTTAGGGCACTCCCACTTTGGGTCTATGGGAATATCCTGATAGATCCATTCCAACATACCAGTTTTCTTAAGCTTTTGAATGCCTTCTTCTACAGTTGTCCAAGGTAGGTCAGGTACCTCAAGTTGGTCTCTTCCAGGCCATCTGACAGCCCATGCTTCAGTGAACCAACCAAATAAGCAATTAGATCCTCTCTTAACTTCTCTTGTTGACACATTGAAGGAATAATCTATGCTTAGGGGCCCATATCAAGGAATTCAGACTGGTCTAATGTTACATTCCTTGCACCAGTATCCCACACCCTTATTAACCATTCCCAGGGATATTCCCCAGGCTTCTGCTTGTACGTATTAGAAAACTCGAGCAGCTCTTTATGAACATAGCACTTTCTTCCTGAGTCATCCTCTGAACCTCACCTTTAGGAACTTTCTGAGACTTAATTTTAGTTACAGTTCTAGAGGAAATAATGGGTGGTGAGGGAGTTTCCTAGGGGCTGTCAGCTATATCTTATAAGGTATCTCCCCCAAGCAATGCTACAGGTGCAGGCCCACAAGGCATTTCAGCTTTAAAAGTTTGCTTTGTTTTTGAATTTCTGATACCTATTCCCATGGACACTGTATGATCACACAGGCTAGTGTGCTTCTTACATGTGGGTTTTGTTGCTTAGCTGCTGGATGATTGCTTGTTTATCTTCAAGCCTTTAAGACCCCAGATGCTATATCTTTTAATAGCCAGGCACCATCTGGAAAATATCAAACACACAATCACCCAGAGCCTCTCCTCTCACCAGCACTTCATCGGTTGGGGTGATACTGTGGATATTAGCTTTGCGACCTCACACCATGGATTAACACCACCCACTCTAGTACAGTGGCAGACTTATCCATGCCTGTAGGGGTAGAGATAGCATTATCAGTGCAGTTAAGCCTAATCAGGCTAGAGAGCCAATTTGAGAAGTCTTTCTTAGCCACATTTGCTTATTCACCCATTTTATCTTCAGCAATCATGTCTGGATGATGAGTATCATACATTGCCACATTATTAGAACAAACAGTTCTTGTTCTGAAGTAATTTTTAAGTAGAGACCCAAGGTCCATCTTCTTCCTTGTGGTATATATACACAAACGCACCTATATTTATATATTTACATGTATACATATCTATATTTTTACATATGTATATAATTTTTACTTTCTTGTTCTTTCCTCTTCTTTTTCCTCTTTCTTCCTGCCCCACTATCTTGTTTACCAATCATTGACCTCTCAGTAATTACACTTGGATACATTTCAATATCACCAGGAATGCTACACCCTCCTTCCTCCCTGGTCAATTTTAGATCCCTTGTTGTTCTTCTGTCCTGTCATTACTGGCTCACTGCTACCCTTCCCCCACCTCCCCCTGTCCCAAGTACATCAAGACTATGCTCCTCACTGCTCCATTGATCCAAATGCAGCTTAAACTTGAAAACTCTCTCTTCTCTTTCTTTCTGGGCACTATTCTCACCCCCAAGACACACCTGAGTCTTCTTAGCATCAGAAATTCAGTGCTATGTTCTAAGATACCAATTTAAAAAGTATTTATTTAAATGGATAAACCCACAATGCATCAGTGTATA
>NW_022103906.1:53694145-53698594 GCF_000313985.2 Echinops telfairi | reverse complement strand
CTGCTGCTGTCTCCACATTAATATCCTTAGCTTTCCACAGAAGTTGCTATTTTAAGTAAATTATCCACTGTTTCTCATAGTGTTGGGAAAAACAAAATATGTTTTAGATTTCCTAGCATTTTGAATTGGTTGGTTTCATTTCCTACTGCAATGATAATCTAAGAAACTGGATTCCAATTCATTTCCATTTTCAAGCTTTAAACTCTAATAAGTAATTTTTTTTCAAAATTCATATGCAAAATCTCCATAGGTCAAAAATGAACATTTGTAGTCCTGTTGTGCCTGCCAAGAGATAAAGTGAAGCAATGCATAGTACTTTTTAATTAAAATGCTCCAATGGAGAGGCTCCTTTTCCATTATAAATCCCTTTCTCAAGTCTTGGTTTGACATTAATGTGTGTTTACTGAGATAAATTATGATGTTCTAACAAATTTAACTAGGAGTGCATAGGTTAGCAGTAAGGATAATTATATTCTGTAAATATTAATGACTATTTTTCATGATCATTAATGGAAATTACTTTTTAATTATTTTCATAACATAATCACCCCCTTACCTATCCCAGCAAATATCTATATTTCCTTCACTCTATTTCTGATGAGTATTTAGGAATGCAGCTGCAATTATCTATCACTAGGCTAGTATTAGACAATTTATCATGTTTCACCAGAGAGTCAATTCACATAAAATTTTTATCATGTTTAGAATTTTTTTCTACATAGAAACATAGTAAATGGTGCTATTTTATTGTCTTAGGTGAATAATCCCTTGGAAGATTCTCAAATTAATTACTATTTTCCAGACATAATGGATGAATCAATGTCCTTTTGGTTTGTAATGATTCTTTAATTTAGATTTATTCCAAGGATCCCTAGTGGTGTAGCCGTTAAATGACTGCTGCCAACTGAAAGGACCCCCACAGACCCTGTGCAGGAGACAGGTGTGTTCATCTGCCTCAGTAAAGACCCGCATCTTTGAAAACCCTGCGGGTCAGATGTAGTCTGTCCTACGGGTTCACAGTAAGTTGAGATCATTTTAATCACAGTGAGTTTGGGGTTTAGGTCTATTTCAGAGCTATGTTTTGTGGTATTCTCATGTTCTCTCTTATCCTGACTTTTCTCATATTGTTTTAATATAAGGTCTTTATGAGATCTCTTAATAGTCTCTATTTATGTCTCATTCTTTATATTTTTCAACCGTGTTTTTTCTTATTCTTGTCTGTCCTTGTGGATTAACTTTACAATCATATTGAAATATTTATAGTCATTCACAATTGGCCATGTACATTATTTATATGCTAATTTTGGATGAGCAGCTCTGGTTGTACAGTGGTTAAAGCGCTCAGCAGCTAACCAAAAGATCTCGTTGAATCAATCAACCAGGTGCTACCAGAAAAAAGATGTGGTAGATTACGATGTTAGGAGATGTGCGGGATGGTCTATTCCATCCTAATGGGTTGCTTTGAGTTGAAATCCACTTGACAGTAACGGGTAGGGAGTCATGTGGGCACGGGAGGTTCAAGGGAACCTGGGGAAAGAGGTGGTTGCCCATTGGACTGACATGCGAAAAGTCAGTGGTTCAGAGCACCCACCAGCTGCTCCATGGGTGAAAGAGGAGACTATCGATGCCTATGAAGATTTATGGTCTCAAAATCGCAAAAGAGCGGTTATACGCTTCCTTAAAGGATCACTTTGTGTCAGAAATAAACCCAAGGGCAGATAGTTGAATCGCACTCACAGTATCCCCTTAGGATAGAGCAGAACTTTCCCTTTGGGTTATTTCCAGAAGCAAAAGGTTCTTTTTCCCCAGTGGAGCACCTGGGGGATTCAAACTGCTGCCCTGTGGTTAGCAGCTCATTGGTTAACTTACCAGGTCACCAGGGCCCCTGAACAGCACATTACCAGGTCATAACTACTGTTACATAGGCTTTCTTTGAAGTTTTTACATTTTAACTTCTAGATTTAAATCTCTCCTT
The DNA here is from genome assembly GCF_000313985.2 of Echinops telfairi. NCBI lineage: Eukaryota > Metazoa > Chordata > Mammalia > Afrosoricida > Tenrecidae > Echinops > Echinops telfairi. The sequence continues at coordinate 53,696,619 of NW_022103906.1, read as the reverse complement.
CCTTTTTTAAAGTAATGTGTGAGGGGACGATGACATCTTTATTTCTCCAAAGAACTCAAAGTTCTCCCATTTCTGAATCTAATTTATTATAAAGACAGTGATATTACTAAACTTGGTGTCATTCAGAGAATATTTCATGGTATCCTCCTCCCTCCAGGGAACTCCTTGTATACCAGGTCATACAGAATTCTTTTTGAGGTTTATGATCAATTTTAACAACAAAATAATATGTGAAATATATAGTTGCAAAATGCTTCAATGTAGTATTACTTAGATTAAATAAATTTTGGCAATGAAATTGCTTTATTAAAAACTTTTTACTTTCAATTACATTATTTTTTACATTATTTACTCATCACTGAGCAAAGCCCTTTTTTTTAACCTCCATTTATTTATTACTCCAATCTCACAAAACTTATTTATATAGGTCACAAATACTAGTTACTATATCATTGTAGTTAAACACCAGAAAATGTGACAGAATCATTGACTATGGAAACATACAATAGCATCACAAAGAACAGCACGTGCTTTCAGAAGACGCCACATGTTCAGAAGCATCACTTCAATTGAGACTCTGAGCAAGAACAACAGGCAGCCTTCCTGGTCCACGAAGGCAAAGGCCAAGGAAGCATGTGGCTGAGAGTCTGAGAACTGGAAAGAGATTTGACAGCTGGCAGAGGAGAGGCGTTGCTGTGAACCAAAGAGTGTGTCCTTACTTTATATGGAACCTGGCATTTGGTAACCTGTTAGCTTCCCTCTGTGAGGTCACTACACAAATTATTGAACCCAACATAGAAACAGAGTACTATGGGAGGAATGGTACCAGAATAGGTAAAGAAATATGGTGGTTGGGGTACTGTCTGCCATTTGCCATAGAGAAGCCAGAAGAGATCATGTATGCATCTTCCCAAACTGTTTTATGCAAACATTCAGAACCAGGAGAGTACAAATGTCTTCTCTTTAGGTCCACACTTTGTAGCAATTGCCGATGACAGCCCAAGGAAGCTAAGATATAAGATAAAAGAATAAAATGCAGTAACTCCAAGGAGTATTATTGATAGCTAAGGTTGTGTGTCAATTTGGCTGGGCCAGGATTTCTAGTGCTTTGGCAGTAAAGATACAGTCATCCCCCATGACAATATCATATATAATGTAGTCAGTCATTATATGGCTAAGATATAGCCATCCCCCATGATGATATCTTAAATATAATTACATCTATGTTGATATCTGCTATGAACATTGAATCAATGAAAATGGAGTTTTCTTTGTAGTCTGGTATGCTTCAAATATATCCAGATGCTCTGGAGAAACTTGCTTGCTTTTTTGTGCCTGGATTCATCTTCTGACCTCGAGTATTTTGGATGTGGGTCAGAGGCCTGCCATCTGTCTTGCCAACCCTGGGAGTTGTCAACAGCCCACCAGCTTATCTTGTTGATTCTGCAGCCCTAATCCCACCATCCAACCTGCTGATCTGAAACATCCACTCTGAGACTTTACATACAGACTTGTGACTTGTCGGTATCTCTAACTGTGTAGACCATTTCTTTGAGTGTGAGCATCATGGTTTTGCTTCTGTAGTGCACCAGCCAAGGCGGTGTTTCACAGTAGAGGAGCAGGATAAAAAATGAATGACAAACAGCTCAGCACCCAAATTATAGAAGATAATATTCTCAGCTTGATGAATGACCTAGAATTAAACCATATAGCTACTATACTATTAATAAAAGAAAAATGTGTCCTCTCAAAGATTTAGAGACAAAGATATGTGCTGTTGACACTGCTCAGTATTGCTCTCCAAGTTTATAAAGAAAATCTGGGCCACGAAAAAGAGGAAGATAAAAAATTTAAAACAGGCATGCTGATTTGTTACAGATGACAGGATTATCTATGTAGAAAACATCATGTAATCAATCTCCAGAAATAACCCTGAGAGAATATTTAGAATTTGGCATAATTACATGACACCATTAATGTGATCTATAGAGCCTTGCACTTTTTTTCTTTCTCTACCAGCACCCAAGAAAGCTGAAGGAGAGCTTCCCGTGGCCTTAAATTCATCAAGTTGTCACCGCAAGAAATCATCTCATAGAGCAAGCGATACCGTTTGTCGTCCACTGTGGCTAGTTCCCAGGAGTAGGCATCATCTAGTAATAATTTCATTGCTTTAAAGAATGTAAAATAGTTTCACAGATGAAAACACTATTATTGTTTGCTAGCTGTCCATTTGGACAATAGCTAATATAACTTTAGATTAATTGGGTGTCTATAATTTACTTCAATGAACATCATACATTTATTGCAAAATATTTAAATTCCTGGTCTTTATACACTGCTTAAGAACTATTTCATTTTGTATAAAATTAAAATTCCTTCATTATGATGTCCATTATAAAACTGATCAGGATATCTACATAATTGAGTGACTTAATATGATCTTTGTTTTCAAAGACACCACCAAGGGCAAGACC
>NW_022103906.1:53677703-53693605 GCF_000313985.2 Echinops telfairi | reverse complement strand
TATGTTTTGTTTTCTTCTTTCATATAAATCTTTCAATAAGAAATGGAAGCACTACCTGACCTCAAAACCTACAAGACAGATACAGTTGTCAAAAGCGGCCTGGTCCTGGTATAATGATCAGTCCAGCACATAGACCGACAGAAGAGGTCAGCAAACCCAGACATAAAAGCATCTGCCTACAGACAACTGGTTTTCGACAAAGGCCTAGTAAGCAGTAAATAGGAAAGGGCTGTTCTTTTCAACAAACAGTGCTGGAAAACGGATCTCATTCTGCAGAAGAATGAACAGGACCATACCTTACCCTGGGCCCAAACACAAACTCAAATTGGACCAGAGACCTAAATATAAAACCCAAAGCTATCAGGGTCATCAACAAGAAAACTGGGACAAACCTATGGGCCCTAAGGCAGGCAATATATGGACTACTAGATGTAACAAAGGAAGCACACACCATGGAAGATAAAATAGATGACTCGGATCTATTAAAAATGAAGCATTTGTGTACAACAAAATATTTGATCCAAAGAGTAAAAAGAGAGGCCATGGAATGGGAAAAGATAGACAGCGATGATATAACACACAAAGCACTAGTTACCAAAATCTGCAGAATTGCGCAACACCACAAGAAAAATAAATAAATAAATGACCCCTTAAAGGGTGGAGAAAGTACCTGATTAGACAACTCCCAAAGGAGAGGAAATGCTCTCAATTGCTAGCCATCAGAGAAATCCAATCAAAACAACTATGAGATACCATCGTACACCCACAATCATAGCCCAATTTTAAACAAAACAAAACAAACAAACAAACAGAACAATAAGTCCCGAAGAGAGTGTGGAGAGATTTGAACTCCCATTCACACTGCTGGTAGACTTGTAAATATGCACAAGCACTGTGAAAATAGACAAGGCATTTCCTAAGACAACTAGCAGATGTAACACATGACTGAGTCATACCATTGCTGAACATATACTCCAAAGAAATAAGAGAGCAGATGTATACTCTCCCATGTTCATTGCAGAACAGTTCACAATACAAGAAACTGTTAACAGCCCAAATCCCCATCAGTAGAAGAATGATTTTTTTTTAAAAAAACAAAAGATTTATAAACACAGAGAATACTATGCATCCCTGGAAACATTGATGAAATCATTAAACACTTCATGACATGGAGGGATCTGGAAAGCATTATATTGAGTGCAATTAGTCAATCACAAAACGACACTTACCCAACAGCACACAGAAAATATGATTTACTTTGAACTCCCATGAATTTCCTCAGTTCCAGACCTATACGCACTCTTCACTTAGTGACATGACTGTGCTCCAAACCCCAGGTCATTATGCAAACATTTGCATTATGGGAAAATGAAATATACCATATTATATCACAAAATGAAGGATTACTACATCCTTATATAATTGCCAAATTATATCATTCTATAACTGCCAATCCACTGACAATCATGACCAAACAAATTGACCCATAAACTTAACCATCATAACTTTCCACCCTAGCATTTGTTACTACTGGTTACTGCCAGGAATATATTCTTCATGAACAAAATAGGCAACAGATTTTTCACTATTGTAAATGTGAAATACCAGATAATGGGACCTTTTTAAAAAAAATTAAATACTCATTCTATTAGGGGCTCATACAACTCATCACAATCTGTACACACGTCATTTGTGTCCAGCACATCAGAACATATATTGACCTCATTATTCCCATAACACCCACCCTCCACTTGAGCCTTTGGTGTCAGCTCATTTCTTTCCTCTTTCCTCCCTGCTCCCCCCTCCCCACAAACCCCCCGACAACCCACAATTCCTTATTATTTTATTACATCCTACCCCATCCAACGCCACCCCCACCCCCGCTGTCCATCCCCCAGGGAGGCGGCCACATGCAGACCCTGCCCTCTGTTCCCCCTTCCTCCCTCTCCCTCCCCCCACCCTCCTGTCATTGGCACTCTCTCCACTGGTCCAGGGTAGGGTGGGGGAACGGGGAGAACATCCGTCCTGGGTTCACCATATCTCCAGCTCCCACCTGCGCCAGTGCACATCCTCCGGCCCAGCCAGACATGCAAGGCAGAATTGGGATCATGGTAGCAGGGTGGAGGAAGCATTTAAGAACCAAAGGAAAATTGCGTATTTCATCATTACTACACCACACTCTCAATTGCTCCTCACCTCCCCGCAGCCCTTCTGCAAGGGGATGTCCAGCCTACCCTGGATGAGCCCTGGGTCCCCACTCTGCACTCCCCCTCATTCACCATGTCATGATTTTTTTTTTTTGGGTCTTTGATGCCTGACACCCGACCTCCTCGCCACCCTGTCATCCTATAGGCCGGTGTGCTTCTTCCATGTGGGCCTTGTTGCCTCTCAGTTAGATGGTCCCTTGTTTATCTTCCAGAATGTGGGACACCAGATTGTGTGTAATTTGACAGCTTGGCTCCATCAGCTTTCTTCACTGCATTTGCTTATGTACCCGCTTTGTCTTCAGCATTAGTGTTGGGGTAGGCTGGTGTGCTTCTTCCTTATGGGCTTTGCTGTTTCTCAGCTAGATGGCCACCTGTTTGTCTTCAAGCCTCCAAGATCCCAGATGCTGTATCATTTGATAGCCAGGCACCATCTGCTTTCTTCACCACTTTTGCTAATGCACCCCCTTTGTCCTCAGCGATCGAATAGCAGCAGACTGGTGTGCTTCATCTGTGTGGGTCCTGTTGTCTCAGCTAGATGGCTGCCAGTCCACCTTAGGTCTTTAAGGCTTCAGATGCTATATCTTTTGGTAGCTAGGCACTATCAGCTTTCTTCACCACACTTGCTTGTGCACCATTTGTCTTCAGTGCCGTCAGGTGTTATATCTTTTGGTAGCCAAACATCATCCGCTTTCTTCACCACATTTTCTTGTGCACCAATTGTCTTCAGTAATCATGCCAGGCAGGTGAGCATCTCAGACTGCCAAACTGCCAGAACAAAGTGTTCCTATGATGGGAGAGTACTTGTGTAGGGGCCCACTGTCCATCTGTTTTCTCAATACTCGACATATAAATATATGCACATAGATCCATTTCCCCCTCATCATATATAAATATACCTACATCTTTATATGCCTGTATTTACATCTCTATGAGTACAAAGAAACAGAGGAAAGAACTAGGAGGCAAAGGAGACCTTATTTTAAAAAAATATTCCATCAATAGATATTTTACTATGTATATCTAAAGAGATTATAAAATCTGAACTCATAGACACAACTTAATTTTCACACTGAAAAAGCATTAAAAACAATTTCATATTAAAATAGGCAGTAAGTATTCAAGTCTAACGATATCTTCATATTTTATTTATGACCACATTAAAAAAAGTACTTTAATTAAAGTTTGTGTTAAGATCAAACTAAATTTCATACACATAAAGTATTCTTGAACTTGTTTTAACATATGGATTTTTTGTAACTATATCTGCCCTCTGCCCCCTTAAGAAATTTATTTATTAAAGACATTGTATCTTTTGTTCTGTAATGTCTCTCACTTTTTCAGTTTGGACTTCATTAATTATATCCCCATAATTTGTTTATTTTAGACATATGACTCTTACCTCTTACCTGTAAATTGGTAATTAGATCTAAGAGTTTATTCTGACATTTGATATTAAAGTGTTTTTGAGAAATAGACTCTTGAATACATTTATCATTCTCCTTATAAGGTATAGTGTTCCCTTCAGGATACCTTTAATATATATTTTATAGACTCATCTAAATTAACAAAAGTAAATATAAATAAACAGAATTAAAAAAAAAAACCTTTGAGAGTTTGCCTATCAAATCATGAACTTAATTAGAATATCTGAAGAGGATATTTCAGAGAATAATCCTATATGCTGTACTGTTTACATATATTATTTCAATCTATGATCTGGTGCCTCTGTTTTAAAAATTATATTAATTAAATATTGATTCCTAGGCACCCCATACTATCCTCTGTATAGTACACACTGTAGCTTTTGTCTAAATACTAGATCTTTTTCTACCATCTTCAATTATAAAACCTATGTTTTTATTCTTAATATATTGATTTTTCTCAATGAGTCTGCATTAGCCATATGTTATCATTAAACATACTATGAAGAACACATTTTAACCCTAGTTTCTTGAAATCATTTACTGAGCAGAAAGAGGTCTCTAAGAGGCATTTTCACTCTCCGAAAATAGTAGATAAGAGCTTAATATTTTTTTCTCTTTCATAGCCAGCCAATGTTCTGAAGTTAAAATGATCTGCAATGTTGATATTCCCAAGAATTCTATTCAAACTTATAAAACAGATGCTTAGATCTGAAATCGTATCGTAGTCCAATCACTAGACATACAGGTGAGAGAAAAAGGTCAAGATACTGAACTGATTTTTGTTGATCCTTTGATATTAAAAGAAACTGTTTGGTGAAAATATGTAAAGCCTGTAAGTATTTTTTTAAATTCCTAAAGTAATGTATTTTTAAAGACCAGAGTAGAAATGATTTTACATGCAAGCCCAAACCACAATTGTCTAAGGTAAATAATTTTTTTGACTCAAGCTCATATGTTTATCCAAATAATAATTCCCAATGTCTGTGGTAAAGACAAGAGCATTTAAAAAAGATATTTACATGATATGCTGTCAAAATTAACTGTCACTAAGCCATACAAAACATAAACTCTAGTAACATTCTTGGAAAGGAAATTTATAACCTTAAACTATAGCAGACTTTTTTTTAGAAGAAACGGGTCTGTAGAGTCAGAGTATCAAAAGAACAGAAGAGAAATTGGAAGACAGCCCATGGGTATAAATAGTTCATTCAATTGGCATGTGATAACTTAAATGGAATATCACATCTCCAAAATTCATACCCAGCAAAATTATGTCTAAAACACAAAATGTAAAAGAGATGGAGCAAAGTCTTTTGCAACTTTGTTTGCAAATTGAGATGCTAATAATTAGATGTATTCTGTCATATATATTATATATAATCCTATATCCTATCCTATCAATCATATATGGTATATATAATGCATGTAATGTATAATACATATTGTATATGATACATATGTGGTACAGAATATTTCTACATATGCATTTACATATGATGTAAATATATCTATGAGTATACCAGAGCATAGAGGGAGCAAAACTTTTGAAAACTTCATATCCATAACTAAACACTTTGAGGAAGGGTGTCGTTGGCTCAGGACCAGAGGCTCAGATGATATCAAGGTAAAATGGCACTACAGGGCGCACAAAAATATGTTGTACTTTCCACTTAGCGACTGGGTTCTTCAATGCTTGAGAATTACTATTTAAGTTGCAACTATGAGTCTTCCCCTGTCCAGAGCAAAGAAGAGTGAAGAAAATCAAAGATGCAGGAAAGAAATTATACCATGTACACCTAAGTCTCCATCACCCTGTGATGAAAATTAAATGGATCCTGGCTAACACTACCAATTTCTCTGAAATGGTTAAGGAAAGACTGGCAGAAATCCTGAGAATACATGGCTACATGGCTGTAAGTGACTTTATCCCCACAACTCAAATTTCTGCCATGCAGTATACTGGTCTATAAAGTGAACAATGACGCAGGTGGGTATGTGCTCCTTAGAGTGAACAACTATTACAGATAAAAACAGAGCATTTTCCAGGAGGCACGATTAGATGGGAAAGACTGAATGGACATGGACTGCCCAGGGAAGAAGCGAGGTGAGTGCTGTTACATTGCAGGGATTGTAATTTATGTTATGAAACAATCTTTATGAATTGTTGAATAGAAAACCAATTTGCTCTGTAAATTTTTACCCATATCACTATAAGGTTTTGATAAGCGTAGAATTCTTGTAATTATAAAAGATAGTTATAAAAGTAAGACTCAACTGAGGTGATGTAAGTATCTTGTAGTAAGGTCCTAATGTTAATTTAAATATTTAAATTAAATATTAACATTTCAGAAAACATAATACAAGTTGATGTATATTATTGATAAAATGACTTTCCAGCATAAACCTACTGAATAATGAAATGTGTGTGTTTGTTTGGGGTGGTTTCATCTGTGCTTAACCGGTATGAAGAGAGAATTTCTTTCTTCTTTTAGATAACTTCACATTATTTTAACTTAAGCAATTTTCAATTGTTAAGTATGGAGAAAAGCAATACAAAATACAAAATACTTAAAAAAATGTACAACAACTCTTAAAAGCTATACTCAGGTGATGATCCGATTATGATGTCATTAATGGAAATATAGGTGTTCTTTGATGAAATGCAAACATTTAAAATTATCTATCATTACTCATTTTGAGGCTGATAAGACAGCACCTTGCTATTTGTGTTATTAAACAGGAAGTAGGCATGAACATATTTTGAAGTTCAATAAGATGATCTGTCTCAAGGAATACAGAATAGAAAATCTATTAATTTTTCTCAAAATCATCAAAACGATAGTCTAAAAGTATCTATTCACTCTATCTGTTTAAGAAACTGATTATTCTGAAGAATTGTGCATTGAATCACAACTGACAAAAATGTAAAGTTCAATGTCATGTTGATTGTTACAATTAATTCAAATGGAATATAAATCAGTTTCCATTTACAATCGATTGTATTGTCTCTCTCCAGGCCTACTAATCAATAGCAAATAAATATATTTTTTTCTTCTACAATTAATTCTATTGAGTCCTAGGTAGTTTTAAAGATAATCAGTTGGTTGGATAATAGATAGATAATGTTCAGCAAATCTTACAAGTTCATATTAATATATTTACTGCCACCTAGTCACTAAAAGCAGCTTATCTTGAAGATATACTACAGAAAGACTTATGTTTAAACCATTTTACATGTTTCCATTTTCAATATTTTAATTCCTGATTTAAACTTTTTTTTTTCTATTCCAATATTTACTTATAGTTTGCTAAATCTGAGAAATATAAATTTTGAATTTGGGATATCTCTTTAAATTTCTATATTATATAATCCATGGCAGACTGTCTTACAAGTGTCTAAGTGTAGAAGTCAGTACTTTAGCAAACAAATTCTCCAAGGCAGCCATTCCACTCTACGCATTATTATAGTGGGAGCCTATGGGGAGTTCCAGGCTCGAAAACCCAATTTCTCTGCCATTACTGTTGTCTTTGTGAACCAGAATCTTTTACAAATTTGACGCACAGTGAAACTCTTACATTTCCCCAAAGAAATAAGCCTGGGTTTTATGTAAATACCTGTCTGATGACATTTAAGCTTATTCCATGTATCATAAATAAATGAGAGCCAAAAATAGTTCTTGTAAGAAGTATCCATATTCAAAATAAAGCAATAACTTTTTAAAGAAACAGTTATAGTGATAAAATTCTAATAGAAATGACAAGACCGTATTACTTTAAACATTAACATTTAGACAGACACATTCAAGCATATGTCAGAGAATGGAATGACTCACCTTAAAGGTCATTTTATTGCAAAATCCTGGATTACAATTGAATTCAACAGCTAAACTCAGAAATGAAGATAAATTGTGGAATTTCTGCATTGTGCTCACTTACATTTTAGAGGAAAACTTGATTATTCTTTTTAAATTTTGTTCAACAGAAAACACTGACTTTTCATATGGAATTAAATTAAACTCTCCATGATAATCTTACTCTCGCTTCATTACTATCACAGCAGATAAAAGATCATTTTCTATTTCTTTTGCATGAAGCTTTCTATTTCTTTTGCATCTTTATTGCAATTGCCTCCACTTTATTTCAATGGACAGATTTGAGAGCCAGCAGTTTGAGTATTAAAAATACAAGCATATATTTATTTGGAAGCTCTGAAGTTCAGGAGAGAAGTAGGAAGATAGTCTTATATTTGAAAGGTGATTCAGTTCTTCACTTTGTTCTGTTTCAGATCCTAATGTATGAACTCATCCCTTACTGGCTCTGCCATTGCTCTGTTAATTGTCTCAAACTATCACTGTCTGCAGCTCTTTTCAGTTCTGGATAACGCAGACCGCCAATATCATGAGTGCACAGCCGTTGGTCTAACCAATCCTTTTCTTCAAGATCACACTAGACTTGTTTTTAGATGGTGCCCCGTAGGAAAGTAAATAAACATGCTAGTGGACAAAGGAGAGTGAATCAGATAGAAAAGGGTGAAAGTCTTGGGTGGGGAAGACAAACCGTGAGTGCAGGCTGACTGGCTGCAGTTGAATGAATGTAGTCATGTTAAAGTGTCTACTTACTACATCTGGACCAAGTATCTCATATCTAAGGGAGACAGATTCCTGAGAGATAGGTATGAACCTACATGGACACTATGTACCAGGAGAGTGTGTGGCATCAAGAACACATGAACTGAGAAAAAGAGTGTAGTGTGTGATATCAGATTGCATATCTCACTTAAATCAAAGAAGCTAAATCCCTAACCATACTGGAAAGACTGTTGTCTTACTGGGAAGATGGCTTATGGTTGAAAAGTCTTCGCTTTAACTATGAGAGTGTAGTCAGTGGAGGGATTCAGCTGGTTTGCAAGTTTGGCAGAAGCAATGCCTAATTGTTGACTGCAGCAAGCTGGCTGTTAAAATGGCACTTGTCATAGGGGTTCTCTCTAAGGGGCCCAGCCAATCACACATTTACATGCCTTACTCTTTCTGACAACAGCGTATTCTAAGCACCTGTAGTACTGTTCATTCCATTCATAGGTCTAAAAAATTAGATGGAACTATGCTTATAATATTTATTTATTCATTACATATGACTCGTTATTCTTTTGGCAAAATGCTACATTTTTATTTCTTTGCATTTGTTACTTCAGTAAACAACCATCACATCAAGAAAATAATTGCCAAACAACCATCGGGTGACACACTGTCGTTCGTTTCGCTATGTGCTCTTCCCATGAAATATGAGTGAATTTTTCAATTTGTGGAAGTGCTCGAAGAGCTAAAAATGTTATGAGAATTACTGCTGCAAGCTCAGTAGAAGGGCAAACTGGATTTTTCATATGTTCAGAAAAGAAAAGGAGCCTGTTTCTAATATATAAAGCATGATGACTACTGTTTAATTGGCCAAACTCTAAAGGTATTAGAGCCTACTTTTATAGTGAAAGATGATTAACGATAAATTACACAACCAATGATGTTCAGATAAAAGTGAAGAATATTACCAATGAGGATGCCAATCAAGGGGCAAGTATAGAAATACTTCACAGCTATATTGCCATTTGTCTGGTCTTATTTAATATTTTTTCATTAATGCTTTAAAACTTTCACTTAATATAATCTAGTTTTGCATACCTTTTATTGTTATTATTTAAATATTAACTGTATGAAATTACCAACTACATTACAGTATTATGCTTTTACTTTTCATACTGAAAACAGGCATTTAAGGCAGTGAACTGGTTGTTAAACGATTTGAATATAACTATGACAGTAGTTATATTTCTCTCCTTGACTCAAGAACTGGGTTTCCAAATAAACACTATTAATCTATTGCCAGTCTTATAAACGGAAATGAGCCATGGAAACATTGTTTTCTCATTTCTTCAGCTCAGAAACCTGTGAGATTATTCAAGCTAATGTTTGCTTTGGACATTGAATCAGCCACCAAATTTTGACTATCTAGCTCCCCATGTTCCTCCTTCTAATTCTGACGCCACACCCCTTATGCAAGTACTGGCACAGTTTGCCACAGCAATTTCAGTCCCTTATGGAATGGTTCTTTCCCAGGCTTTAATCCAGCCTCTTCTCAAGAACCAGGTGTCAGGAAGCAAAGCTCCTGGACGCCAATCCACAGGCATGGCCCCTCCAGGAGCACTGCTTTAATGAACATCTTTTCCTGGCATGCAAGACCTTTTCTTATGACTTCAGACTTTTTTCCCCTGATCTTCTACCTAGTGACTAATTTAATTTATTCATATATTCATATAATTCATATAATCATCCTAGCATGTGTGCTCAGGCATAGTAGCGAATTGCATAAAAGGTTTTTACTTTTATTCTTCTTACAATACAAGCCAAAGATATCAATAATGAAAAGTTAACATAAATAACTTCTCACTGGGTCAAGTGAGAAGATTAATAAGGAGGGAGGGATGCATTTTTAGATGGGTAACCAGGGAAATATTCTCTGGAAGTTATTTGAACTAAAATCTGAATAAGAGAGCTTATTATGATGAGATTTGAGAAAAGAACATACTTGACATGAGAGAAAAAAATAAAGTAAAAAAATAAAACCTGAAGCTAACTGTGTTAGTCTGGGTAAACTATGGAAACAAATCCACAGAAACTCATATGTATAAGGGAGAGTTTTGTATAAAGGGTAAGTGTACATTAAGAGAACATCCCAACCCAGTGCTGGCCAAGCCCATAAATCTAACATTAGCCCATATGTCCAACACCAATCCACAAAGTCCTCCTCCATCTCACAAAACACACGCAATGAGCCGACTGCAGGAGGAAAGCCGACTCAGTGAATGTGTAAACATCTCAATGCCCCCAGGGGTCTCCACATGGCTGCTCCAGCACCCAGGACTGCATCGGGGTAGGTCCATGTGGCTTCTCCTCAGGGATGTCTCTCAGGAAGTGAGCCTTGCCAGCTGAAGCAGGGAACTGGCTAAGGCAGCTGCACCCTGGGCCAACCATCAGAAAGCAAGAAACCCAAGAACTAGAAAGGCGAGGCTCACTGACATTTATCTCTCCGCCCTTCAATTAATCCCACATGTGTTTATTGGACAGGTTGGCACAAAAACTCTATCTCACCAACTATCTTCAATATACATTGTACATACCGAAGCTGAACTTGAATTCTAGCTGATGCACGACTTTTACATTGAAATTTTTCCAAATTACCTATTTTACTCATGATATTTCCTCACTCTAATCTTCTAATCTTTACTGTCTTGATGAACCAGGTAGCAGTCAAGCACGGCCAGAGGTATATTACTGCCCTAGAATCAATTCGAACTCATAACCACCCTCTTCAATAAAGCAGAACTGCCTCTGTAGGCTTCAAGGACGTAAATCTTTACAGGAGCAGAAAACCTCATCTTTCTCCTGCTGAGTGGCTGATAGTTTCAAACTGCTGGCCTTATGCTTAGCATCCCCATTCATAATCCACTACACCACCAGGACTTCTCTTAGAAAGGCATGGAACCTAGCAAATAGAAAGAAATCAATGAATATTATTGCTATTATGTTTATGATTATGAACACTTAATTTGAAATGAAGGTTTCATTTAAGGAGTAAAGTTGAAGTCTAGTTCCTCTTACTGGGATTCAAATTAGAACCACATTATTAGCCAAGTTTAATTGGTCCTAATTCACCTATTTGAAAAGCTGTTGCTGAAAATTTTAGGCATATAAAGGAGGTTGAGCCTTGAAGAGAAGCAGTATCTGCATCAAGTATGGTTTTGAAGAGATATAAACACTTCTACCAAGTCACTCAGACACACAGTGACCCTCTGGGACAGCGTAGAACTGCCCCATTGAGCTGCCAAGGCTGGAGGCAGATTACCTTATCCTTATCCAACTGCAAGGAGCGACTCATAGTCACTTGCAGTCAGTGAGCAGCTAAGCCGTTAGTCACTATGTAACCAGACTTTTTTGAGAGGAGTATATAAATCAGAAAGTAAACACCTAATAATCCCTATGTTAACACCATTTATAAAATGCGTCCTTTAGAAAATCCCATTTTAACAGGACACTAGGTTACATTCAATGATCCAGTTGGGAGGAGAGCTGGGAGGTTATCTATTCTGCCATGCAGTTTGGGAAAGACATGTTTCAACAATCGAAAATGATTCTTACTTTCTTTTCCATAAGCTGAACCTATTTATCATGGGACGTGTGTAGTTATTTTGGTAATATGGCAAATTTAACTAATGTTTGAAATTAATTAAATGCACTTAATGAAATTAGTGGCATCAATTTGAGTTTTAGAGAACATTTCTCTTCGGAAAGATTATACAAATAATATGGATTAGGAAAAATACATTCCTAATGCACAATTTGCTTCAATATGTACAGCAAATTAACATAAGGGGTTCTTGTCCTTATGAAGGAGCGAATTTGAAACAAGTTTTCCACTGTGAGGACCATTCTATTGATAAGTTGACAGTAAAATAGAGCCGAGAGACAGTGATTGACTTGCCTCCAACAGACTCATCAAAAGCCCATCAATGTTTGCTATTGCCTGTACAACCACGTGAGATCTTTAAGGCATGGCTCCAAAGACTTCAATAAAGGCATGAGGCCCAGAATTAATGATCTTTAAGGTTAAGTACTTTCCAAATACTCCATTACATTCAGTGACACTTGGGATCAATCAGGAAAGCTATATAAAAACTCTCCGGAATAACCAAGTCATTTTCTTTTCTATTCTTAACAGTAAATGCTCCCAAATGCCTCATACTTATAGTAAATATAAAATTCCTAGGACCCAATGTCAAATATGTATCAAAATATTGGCTTAACATTCCCTTCTAATTACCAAAATAAGGCTATTCTATAGTCAATAAAACTTTGTATTGATCAAATACTTATTTGCCACTTGTTTGTCAACACTTTTATTGACCAAATCCATTTAGTTCCTCTGTTTTCAGAGTGACTTCATTCTTTGCTATCCATTTACATGCTACAGCAGGAGCAGTCGTGTTTTTAATAAGATAACTCTTGTTCTTTGGCCACAGGCAATTTATCCAGAGACAGGTTTCTCACTCAAGCTGGGGAAAATAGTTATTTCTACCAAAATGTCATAGTGGAACCAAGAAAGACTTTATTGTCTCTCAGAAAATTGAACAAGAATACATAAACTTGAAATTTGTTATAGTCACGCTTCCCCCTAGTGAACTAAACAAATATACAAACAGATGCTTATGCCAGACTTAAGCATTACCTTAGGCAGGCATATAAGATGAAGACAGAATCTTCTTATTCTAGTATTCTACTGTATGGTTTTACTTTATTTCAGTGGTCCTAATACATTCTCCCGTTATTTGTGTGTTCTTCTATTGAATCCCCTTGACTATTTCAGCTAGTTGGGCTGACATCCTAGTTCTTGTAATCAGAAGATCCCTTGTTGATGCATACCAGAATTCGCTTGAGTGTATAAGAAAATGTACCACAAACATTTACCCCCAAAGGGGATCTTCAGTGAGTTTCTATTTTGGTATTTCAATTTTAGTATATGTGCTGCCAAAGCAAGCACATCTATTTTGGTATTTCAAGGAAACATTTTATCTAAGAGGAATTGAATAAAATGAAGAACAACATTAAATAGTTTTCTTAAAGTCATGAAGCAAATTAAATATTCTTCTATAATTCTTAGAGTCTTTAGGATGTAGTAATGTACATGGTAAATCTCTAGATGCTACTGTAATGTGCAGTAGTTTGCACCTTTATATGATCAGAGGATTTTGTTTTCTGACGAACACCTGCAGGGATTAGTATTTCACAGAAAGTCTGTTTTTGCAGTGGTTACGAGTTGATCTGTGATCTACATGGTCCACAGTTCAAAACCGCCAGCAGCCCAGTGGGAGGAAGACTGGGCTTTCTACTCCCATAACAGTTGCACTCTCAAAAACCCACAGGGGTTGCTGTGTGTGACTATCAGTCAACATTGACTTGATGATGGCAATGAGTTTTGTTTAGTTTTTTTTTAACCTTGCAGCACTTAGCAGCAAAAAAAGTTTAACCCATTAATTCATCAGGGCTTCTTAGGTGTGGATGGATGCACTAATTGACACCTTAATTTCTCAAAGTAGCTAATACAATCCCAGAAATAAAAAGGAAAGTGTATATAGCAGAAATAAGTGTAATTGCGAGCATTATTTTGAGTATTTTTAAAAATCAATTAACTCTATTTGCTTTTCTTTTAAGCTGTTTTATGTTGGTGCTGGGGAAATATTCCAGAGAAAAAGAAAGATGAAAAAGGAAAATAGAGAAAGGGCAAGACAGAAAGGAAATATAGATTCAAAGCTCATAAAAGGAATAGACATGATGATTTTTTAAATCATATTAATTTCTACAAAACCAAAAATCAAGCTCACTCCCAGTGAACCCCTGTGGGTTTCAGAGTATGTTACTGTTTAGGAGAATAGAAACCCCCTGTCTTTGTCCCGAGGAGCTGCTGGTGGTTTCAAACTACTGACCATGCATATCACAGCCCAACTTGTGAGCACAACACCAGTAGGGTTCCTTCCTGATTTGTAGAGCAGCATCAAAATCATGACTTGTACTCATTATTTAGTCACATAAGAAAATAATATAAAAAGAAAATCTATTTATATTTTCTGGAAACGATATGAAGAAAACATACTTCTGGAGGTGGAGGATAAGGGGTGGAGGGGCAGGATAGAAGTAGGCAGGAAAACTGACCAATCCCCTGTATCTGCGTTACATATGCCCTGTTTGCATAGTGCCACCCAATCATTTGGTGTGAGTTACAGAGACTTGGATAGAAGAGCCATTTTAAGAAATTTCACTCCACCATATTAATCAAATTCATTCTTGGTAAATATTTAATGAAGTTGTAATGCATTTTATTCTGAGTTTACCAATATACTAACAACTCTTGGGGAAAGTATTTATCAGTAATATTTAACTCAAAGGTTTTTTTTTCATATAAAATCCGATAAAATACTACAAGAATTACTTCAAATCTGGCAAAGTAGTCTTTTTAAAAGAAGGAAAGAAAAGGTAAACACCCCCCCCCCCAAATTGACTTACAGCAGGATTTTAAAAGACTGGCCCTGAGAAAATCAATGTGAGAACACAGATAAGAAAATACTATCTTAATTTATCCCTATAGTCTCAATAAAGTAGGCCACCATACAAAGCATCTTCAAATTTAAATTTAGGCTGCACGACATCTTACATAAATACATTACAGATAATAGTGAGAGGCTGTTTGATTCCAAACAAAAAGAACAGAAATAATCATATGTTCTTTGGCGAAAGGAACTTTTGCAAACAGAAGGCTACTTCTCAAGGTTCCTTATATCAATAATACCAGTGGTGTTGTGTAACAATAAAGCCTGTGGAATGTTTTTCTCTGTTCCTCTCCCTATTGGCATCTTCAGGTCATAGAAAAAAAACATCCTTACCACCACCACTCCCCCAGCCCCCACCACAGACACCTAATGTGTCTTAGCAAAGGATATTGGACCAAACCCAAGGAGGTACATGTTGATCCAACACAAAAAAGGGGGAAAGGGGAGAGGGGGAAGGGAAAAGAGGAGGAGGTAAAAGTGAGATAATGACAGAGAGAGAGGGCATGCAGACCCTACCATGCACCAAACCATGAGGACAGTGTGGCCACATAGAAGGATGCATGAACAGAGAGAGCTACATGGCTGGCCCCAATCAGAGCCAAACTGACCCCTTCCCTAGAAGTGGGTGTGGCAGAGAGTAGATCTGAACCTACAGGTTGGGGAGAGGGGACAGCATGCCACACCCACATGGAGGCAGGCTGGGAGGGGGGAAGAGAAAGAGAGCCAGACTGGACCCCAAGCTGGCACATTAGGCTAGGAGGACGACATGCCTATGGGGCACTAATGGGGTACAGAGGGGACTGGGCAACTAACAACTGCACATGTCACACTGTCCCCTTACTGAAGCCGACTGCGACAGAGGACATTTCTGAGGTCACATAGTGGGGAAGCAGCATGGTCTGAACCCCCCAAAATGGAGCAAATTGAGAAGGGAGTATATCTGGAGGAGAACACAATGGGCCAACGGTTCTGGGGGGTCATGGGGAGGGGGTGGTGGGAGAAAGGAAGTGGTGTTAACAAACCCAGGGACAAGGGAATAACAAGTTATCCAAAGTTGGTGGTGAGGAGAGTGTAACAGGTCTGATAGGGCTTGAGCAAGGGTAATGTAACTGAGAGGAAATA
>NW_022103906.1:53663227-53676711 GCF_000313985.2 Echinops telfairi | reverse complement strand
ATGTTTTGAGAATGATGATGGCAATAAATGTACAAATGTACTTGATACAATGGATGTATATATGGATTGTGATAAGAGTTGTACAAGCCCCCAATAAAATTATTTTTTAAAAAGAGACATAACTAGGCATGTATAGTGAGCTATAACATAGCTGAGAGAAGTTTTCTTTGTCTTCTTAGCCATGTGGCTGTGAGGCACATATAGCACACATTTATAATTCACTTAAGTGGAGCTACCGGGCCAAGGAGAAAGCTGTAGAAGAAAGGCAACTATTGTCTTCCTTAGGCACAATCCAGGTGGGAGACAAGTATGGAAAAACTATAACTC
This sequence comes from Echinops telfairi, assembly GCF_000313985.2. Taxonomy (NCBI): domain Eukaryota; kingdom Metazoa; phylum Chordata; class Mammalia; order Afrosoricida; family Tenrecidae; genus Echinops; species Echinops telfairi. Next base: position 53,676,384 of record NW_022103906.1, on the reverse strand, counting down.
CTGGAACAGTTTCCAGAAGCCAAAAGGTGACAGGTACATGGTATGTTGTGTATCTGTGCCTTTTCTGTCTCTCATCCATTGCACAAAAGGAGGATACATGGAAAGGTCAGCTTTCCAGACAGCTTTTTGAGTCAGAGGGGTCTGGCTCACCTGTTGTATATACTGTCCACTTGTTGCAACAAACAAAATCTACTTTCCATGTGTTACTGTGTTTTCAGGCTCTGATCACAAGGACATAGTATTTAATGAGCTATTTATAAGAGTTACTATTGCCCTTTCTCCCACCCCCTACCCCGACCCCCAATGGCCTCTGAGCTATCTAGGAATAATGCACAATGTGAGGATACTGTTTTGTTGTGTGACAGCTCAGATTTAGTGTAGTAGAGATGGTTCTGGTGGTGTTGTATCACAATTATAGCACAATGGATCACAGTGAGATGATTTAGGCACTCATTGTACTTGAAATGTGAGCGACATCTCATATTTATAAGTATTAAGAGTGATGAAAAGACAGTGTTGAAACAGGCAAAGAAAACAGTGGGTATATCAGTTAGGACAATACTTTCCACGCATGGGTATTTAAATGCCATGATTTGGTTACAGAAGAATGAGAGCTTATAGAATACCTTAGTTCTTGGGGAGCCTGGGCAAATGTCTTCCCCTGCCCCCCTATGTGTGCCAATGTATGAAAAAAGTATTAATTTCTTTGATTACAAGAAACAGACTGTCTCTTGATACCTTAGTCAAAAAGGTAAAATCATTTTTGATGGTACCAAAAATGTCACTCATTATGGATAAAGCTATTTTTCAGAAGACATTAGAATGCTCTTAAAGAATGGAGGCCAAGTAGTGATAAACATTCTGATTGGCACTACACTGGGTTTCACACAGGTAGAATTCAGGGTTGTGATTATTGCTGAAAATGTTTTTCCTTTGGTTTCAGTATGCTTCTCTTCATAATTTTCCATTTTTAAGCTTTATTATGAACTACATAAGTGACATAAACTTTCTACATAGTATGAAAGCCATTATTATTTGATAAGTTCTTTATTCAAAATTAGTTCAATAACTTAGTGCTCTACAAAACAAGTTCATATGGTTTACCAATAAATTCACTTAAATATTTGTTCTTATGCATTTTAAATAATTTAAAATGAAATAGAAATCATGGACAAGGTAGAAACAGAACTAATTTCAGCAAGCATTCATAAATTCTCAAGAATAAAGGATGGGAATTGTACAATACTTTTGTGTTTAATTTAGTTTAGTTGGCGTATTATACTTTGTTTTTAGTTGTTTTTTTATGGTTGTTGTTTTTGGCGTTTGGTGAAAATTTTTAAATGGAAATTACAGGTGATGAAAATGGGAAGTGTTTGCGCCCAAGTGGATGCTTACGAAGAATACTTTTTATTTTTTTATTTTAAGAAAGACTCTCAAACTCAGATTCCAACTAAAATACCCTAGAGTGGTGGTTCTCAACCTGTGGGTCACGACCCATTTAGGGGTGTCTAATGACTCTTTCACAGGGGTCACCTTATACCATCGGAAAACACATATTTCTGATGGTTTTAGGAATTGAGACACTGGGTCTGCCTACATGTAGATAGGCCAACATACGAGTACCTGACATGAAGACTGTTACCCATGCTACACCATGATTCAAGATTAAATTTCACATATTTGTAATTATAAATAAATATTTCACTATATATAATTACATATTGTTTTTGTGATTAATCACTATGTTTTAATTATGTTCAATTTGTAAAAATGAAAATATATTCTGCATATCAGATATTTACATTATGACTCATAACAGTAGCAATTTTATAGATATGAAGTAGCAACAAAAATAATTTTATGGTTCCTCACAACATGAGGAACTGTATTAAAAAGTCACAGCATTAGGAAGGTTGAGAATCACTGCTATAAGCAGTTAGCAATCAACTCTGCATTCAGGTCATATAAAAGTATGTTACAACTATTTTAAAGCATCTTAAAGGAAAATGTATCATAAAAACAAGTTCTCTTCCTGTTTTCTCTCTCAGAGATATGTTGATATTTATATAGTTGACAGTATGTTTCAGCGGCTTTCCAAACAGCCTAACACCCTTCAACAGAGAAGACTTCTCAGCTTGCATAGCCAATAAGTACTTTATTTTTTGTGTCTTTCTGAATCTTTCTACAGCCCTGAGGCCTCCAGTTTTCACAGTATTGCTATTTAAATGTGTTTCTTTTCATAGCCTCAAGGTTATCAAAATGAATAAAACATGCTTTTTTTAAAGCATACGTTTCCAAATGTAGTGTGTCAGAAAAATAAAAAGTATGACCTGAAATTGCTCAATATTCATTTTATAAGTGTTTATGTTTGATTCTATGTTTTTGAAAACAGACATACAATAAATTCAGTTTATTTTGGTCATACACATCTATTTAAATTAATTAACTATTATTAAAATATTAAAATACCATTAATTAAAACAATTAGGCTTTGCTAACAACATATATTTGATTCTGAAATCATCTCTTGCTATTTATGAATGAAACATAAATGACATGGTTTAAGAATGTTGAACAGATACCAGTGAACTCCAGCTCTCACTATGCTGTTGCGATCTTGCCTTTGAGAGTAATCCCACACTACATCTGTGGAACCCTACATCAAGCACAGGGTATACCACCCTGCTACCTTGAGGAAGAGTTGGAACTGCTCCAGCTTGATGGACAGGTGATCAGGTCTCAGTTATCTCCTTAGTTACCACTCTATCTTTTCTTCTTTTATTCACTCGCCCTTCTGTCTTTCCCACCGCAGTCTCAACGAGCTCAGGTTTGTGTTGGTTTTTTTCCCTTTTTTTTCTTTTTCCTTCTTTCTCCTCTCCTCTCCCACTCTCTCCTATTATATGCCACTACTGGCTTCCAGGTCACGATGCTCCGCCTAAAGCAAATCAACCCAAATTGCAGGGGAAACTGCAGCTTACCCTCCGTGGGAGTGCTGTACACCACACAAAGCAGCTGTGACAGCGATCTACACTGTGCTACACTGCTGAGGTAACCTGCGTCGGACCACTAAGGAGATCTCATCAACCAGGGCAATTCTGCCCAGCATCACTGGGTCCCTGCATTAAAAGGTTACATCAACCTGCCATTGTGGGGCAGGGTCTAAACCCCTCTGGCTCCACATTCAAGCAATCAAGGATCAGCTATCTCATTATTCTTTATCTCCTCCTTCTCTCTCTCTTCCCTCTTTACCATCACAGCCAATCTTACTGAACACAGTTGAGTTTTTCCCCCTTCTTTCTCTTTCTTCTCTTTTTCTTTCTTTCCTCACTCTTTCTTTATTCTCCTTGCTTATCTCTCTGCTTGTTTGATTCTCTCTTCTCCCTCTCTTTTATTTCACATGCCACAGCTACTTCCCAGACCCCTACCCTCTGCCTAGGGCAACTCTGCCCACCCAGTGGGCAGCCTGCCCCCTATGACACTGCTGAACACAGCACGTTACAGTGCTACACACAGGAGAGCATGGGGTTAGCTATCTCTTAATCTGTTTTTTTAAAAATCCTCTCTCCTTTGCTTTCTTTTTTTCTTTCTTTCATTGTGTTCCTCTTTCACTTTTTCTTCTTTTCTCCTCTTCTCCTAGTTATTCTCTCTTTCCTACCACAGCATCAGCAGATTCGGTTCTTTTTTGTTCTTTTCTTTCTTTCTTTCTTTTTTTTTTTTTTCTCTGTGCATAATAGTTGTGTGTGTATGTGAGTGGGTGTTAGTTTGCTTGGCATTGTTGCTCCAGTCTTTGTTTTCTTCTTTCTCTCTATTTCCTCTTCTTTCACTCTCATTCCTGTCACAAGCCACTAGCGTCCTCCATGCCACTCCCCTCAACTAGGGCAACTATGAAGGCCCAACATGGGGAGCTCCCACCCGCATTTATTGGCTTTGCAAGCAGCCAGGGAAATCACACTGGTCCTCTTCCATACACCAAGGAGCAGTGGATTCTGCCCTGAAAAGAGTGGGGCATCTCCAGCCTAAACCCCAAGGCCCTACAAGTGACTGGGAGAAATGCCTGACCACCACTGGTGGGGCTCCATGCTACTGTGGGAAAATCCACCCAATCTCCAAGGCGATCTCTCTGTCTACAGTAATTCCCCTCCTACCAACTACAGAGCTCTACACCAAGGAGGGTATACACACACCCCCTCCTCAGCACTCCAGTTGCAGAGGAAAACACCACAGGCCATCTGAGGTGCTCCAGGAACCATGAAGCCTACTTAGAGATTGGCCAGGGAAGCAACGCCTTCATGGGCCCACAACCCGACCTGTGTCACATGAGAGGAATATCCAACACACATGCCATATAACAGAATACAGGACGACTAGTATAAAAGTGAAACCGCAGGAAGATATAGCGATAACCTAACCCCTCAGTATAGCTACCGGCAGGTAGTTCATAGAAGTGCTCATACGAATAGCCCAAGAGAGAGCCCAGGGCTTCTAGACTCAGATGGCTCCAGACTCCTCTAAAACAACACATAAACAGCAACCAGTTCTAACAGCTTCAATGAAAAACCAGGAGAAACAGAAGACAATGCTGGAAGAAGTCATGAACCTAACGATGGGCATAGAAGAAGCAGATATGGACCTGCCACAAAAAGAAATCTTCAGAATGCTGCTTTGAGTCATAAAGGATATGAGGGAAGCAATGCAGAAAAAAGATGAAATGATGGAGGAGATAAAGGCAATGCACCAAAGGGAAATACAAGAGTTAAGGGATGAAATAACAAAATCCAGCCACAAATTGGTAGACCTTGCAACAGAGAATCACACTAGTGACCTAGAAGATAGCCAAGCAGACCCAGGAAAATGGGAAAAGCAGTCATATAAGACAATCAAAGAAGCTGAAGAAAACTTGAGAGTCATATCTGATGCTATGAAAAGAAACAATATTAGAATTATTTGGAACACCAGAATAAGACAACAAAGAAGTCAAAAGTGAAAATAGTGAGGGAATTCTTAGAGGAAAACTTCCCCTGCTTAATAAATGAGAATCAGGCAACAATTCAGAGGCTGAAAGAACACCAGCCAGACTGAATCCCAAGAAGAAATGTGACCAAGACACATAATTGTCAAATTATCCAACTATGAGGAAAAGGAGATCACAAAAGCAGCTAGGGAAAAGCAAACAGTCACGTATAAAGGTACCCCAATAAGAGTATGTTCAGACCTATCAGCAGAAACAATGAAGAAGAGGAGGGAACGGAGTAACATATTCCAAAAATTGAAGGAAAACAATGCAAACCCAAGAATATATTACCCAGCCAAATTGACTATTAAGATAGATGAAGAAGTAACAGTTTTCCCAGACAAGGACAACCTCAAATAATACACAAAAAGAAACCCAGCCCTACAAAAGATCCTTGCTGATCCAGTATGGGCTGAAACAACACTCACTGAGGGCAAATAAGAGACCATCATATAGAAGAACTCCACCCATAGGGCAACAAAGAGAAAACATCCCCAGGATACCATCAGCTCAATAGTAGAAAGAAGGCAAATATAAACCAAACACACAACACAAGCGGATAAGATAGGTAGATGGGAAATTATCCAACACAAAAGGTACAAGATGACATCACAGACTCCACAGATGGATATAATAACATTGAATATCAATGGCCTGAACTCAGGCATTAAAAGGCAGAGACCAGATTGGCACGGAAAACCTAACCCATTAATCTGCTGCCCCCAGGAGATGCATCTCAAGCTTGCAGAAAAAACAGGTTGAGAATTAAAGGCTGGAGAAAAATATACCAAGCAAATGGAAATGCAAAAATAGCAGGGGTAGCGATCTTAATATCTGACCAAATTGACCTGAAGCTACAGGCCATAAAAAGAGACAAGGAGGCACACTATGTAATGCTCAAGGGAACAGTAGACCAAGTACCAGTGAGCATAAGAAACATATATGCACTTAAAGAGAGACAGGCAAAATTTGTAAATGAAACACTCCAAAAGATGAAAAAAAGAGATCATAGGCTCAACAATTATAGTTGGTGACTTTAATACACCAATCTCTGAAAAAGACAGATCATTGGGGGAAAAAACTCAAAAAGTAGTCTACAGATCTAAATAGCATAATTGGACGACTTGATTTGATAGATATTTTCAGAGTTTTCCACTCACATGCAAAAAAATTCACATTCTTTTCAAGCCCACATGGCATATATTTGAAAATAGACACCATGCTGGGACACAAGTTGAACTTGAGTAAATTCAAGCACATAGAGTTTATACAGACATCTCTCTCCAATCACTGTGCCATAAGGCTGGAAATTAACAGAAGGACAGTGAAGGAAACAAGGGCAAACAATTGGAGAATGAACAAGTTTCTAAAGGATTGGGTATTGACCCAGGTCAGATATGAAATCAGGAAGTTTCTAGAAACCAATGAGAATGAAAATACAACGAGTCAAAACCTGTGGGATACAGCAAAGGCATTTGTCAGAGGAAGGCTGATAGCAATAAATGCACACATTAAAAAAGAAGAGGGACTTGTGACGAAATGCTGGCACAAAATTTACACCAATTAGAAGAGAGTCAACAAAATAACCCTACTAATAGCAAGAGGATAGATATAATAAAAGTCAGAGCCAAGATACAAGAGAGGGAAAACAAGAAAACTATGAAAAAAATTAATGCCACTAAAAGTTGGTTCTTTTAAAGAATTAACAGAACATATCAGCCTGTGTGATCACGAGGTGTCGAACGGATCACTGAAGACAAATGGGTGCATAAGCAAATGTGGTGAAGAAAGCTGATGGTGCCCGGCTATCAAAAAGTATAGCGTCTGGGGTATTAAAGGCTTGAAGGTAATCAAGCGGCCATCAAGCTCAGAAGCAACAAAGCCCACATGGAAGAAGCACATCAGCCTATGCAACCACGAGGTGTCGAAGGGATCAGGTATAAGGCATCATCAGAACAAAAAAATCTTACCATAGTGAATGATGGGGGGCATGCGAAGTGGAGACCCAAAGCCCATTAGTAGGCCACTGGAGATCTCCTTGCAGAGGGGTCTCGGGGAAGAGATGAGCCAGTCATGGTGCGATGTAACAACGATGAAAAATACAACTTTCCTCTAGTTCCTAAACGTTTCCTGTGCGCTCCCACTACCATGACTCGAATTTGACCTTGCAAGTCTGGCTAGACCAGAGGATGTACACTGGTACAGATAGGAACTGGAAATACAGGAAATCCAGGGCAGATGAGCCTTACAGGACCAGTGGTGTGCCTGCCGATACAGGGAGGGTAGAGGGAGAGTGGGTAGGAAAGAGGGAACCGATTACAAGGAACTATATGTGACCTCCTCCATGGGGGACAGACAACAGAACAGTGGGTGAAGGGAGACTTCGGACAGGTCAATATATGACAAAATAAAAATTTATAAATTATCAAGGGCTCATGAGGGAGGGGGGAGCAAGGAGGGAGGGGAAAAATGAGGACCTAATGCTGGGGGTTACGTGGAGAGAAAATTTTTTGAGAATGATGAGGGCAATGAATTTACAGATGCGCTTTACACAGTTGATGTGTGTGTGGATTGTGATAAGAGTTGTATGAGCCCCTAATAAAATGATTTTTAAAAAGTTAACAGAATTGATAGACCACTGACAAACCTAACCAAAGAAAGGAGGGAACAAACAACATTTGCAAGGATGAGGGGTGAAACAGGGGACATTACAATGAACCCTAACGAAATCAAAAGGATCATTTCACAGTACTATGAAGGTAGATACGCTAACGAATTCAACAATTTGTAAGACACAGACAAATATATGGAAACACAATCCCTCCCTAGACTATTCCAGATGGATGTCAAGAACCTCACAGACTCATAGCAATGGAACAAATAGGCAAGGTAATCAAGGGATTACCAACAAAAAAAAATCCCCCGGGCCAGATGGTTTCACAGGAGAATTCTACCAAGCATTCAGGGAAGAACTGACACCAATCCTATGCAAACTCTTCCAGAACATAGAAAAAGACAGAAAACTCCCAAATTCTTTCCATGAAGCTAGTATAACTCTGATACCTAACGTGGGCAAAGAAACCACAAAAATCTAGAACTACAGACCAATATCCCCAGTGAACAGTGACGCAAAAATCCTTAACAAAATACTTGCCAATAGAAGTATTTGCCAAGCACAAATTGAAACACTTAGGGATATACCTCACTAAAAAACGAGAGATTTGTATGAGGAAAATCATATAACACTACTTCAAGAAATCAAGAGTGACCTCAACAAATGGAAGAATATCCCATGCTCGTGGATTGGCAGACTCAATATAGTAAAGATGTCAGTTCTGCCCAAAGCACTATATAAGTTCAATGCTATCCTGATACCAATGCTACCATCTTTCTTCAAAGAATTGGAAAAACTGATTACCAACTTCATATGGAGGGGGAAGAAACCCAGAATTAGAAGAGAACTCCTCAAGAAGGACAAAATGGGAGAGCTTGCTCTACCTGACTTTAGCACATGCTATACAGCCACAGTAGTCAAAACAGTGTGGCACTGGTATAATGATAGATATTCAGACCAATGGAAAATTGCCGAAGACCCATGAGTTAGCTTATTGTGCCAACCTGGATTATAAACACAAGTGGGGTTAATTGAAGGGCAGAGGGATAAATGACTCAGTGAGCCTCACCCTTCTAGTTCTCAGGTCTCTTGCTTTGTGTTGGTCGCACCAGGGTGCAGCTGCCTTAGCAGTTCCCTGCTTCAGCTTGCAAGGCTGACTTCCTTCAAGACATCCCCAAGGAGAAGCCACATGGACCTACCCCGATACATCCCTGGGTCCTGGAGCAGCCATGTGGAGACTCCTGCCAGCGCTGAGATGCTTATACATTCACTAACTCAGCTTTCCTTCTGCAGTCAGCATCATTGCCTCTATTTCGTGAGATGGAGGAGGACTTTGTGGATTGGTGTTGGACATATGGGTTAATGGGTTAATGTAGGACTTATGGGGTTGGGCAGCATTGGGTTGGGATGTTTTCTTGATGCACACTTAATCTTTCCATAATACTCTCTCTTATACATGAGTTGCTATGGATTTGTTTCTCTAAAGTACCCAGACTAACACAACCCAGAAATAAAAACATCAGCATAAAGGCAACTGATCTTTGATAAGAGCCCCAAACATATTAAATTGGAAGCAGATGCCATCTTCAATAAATGGTGCTGGAAAAAATGGATATCTACCTGCAGAAAAATGAAGCAAGACCCTTACCTCACTCCATGCACAAGAATAAACCCAAGGTGGATCACAGACCTTGAGATAAAATCCTAAACAATTAGGGCCATTAATGAGGGAAATGGTACAAACCTGAGAATCTTGGCACAGGGAATAAATAGGCTATCAGAAATACGGAAGGATACAAATACAGAGGAGTCACAGACAAGTGGGATATACTGAAGATAAGACACCTGTGTACATTGAAAGAATTCACCAAGAGAGTAGTAAGAGAGCCCATCGACTCGGAAAACATCTTTAGCAATGACACATCAGACAAAGGCCTTATTACTAAAATATACAATACTTTGCATGCTTACAATAAGTGAAAAACGAACTGCCCACTGAGGAGGTGGGCAAAGGACCTGATCAGAAGTTTCACAGAGTCTGAAATCTGAATGGCCAATAAACATATGAGAAAAAGTTCCCGATCATTAGCCATAAGAGAAATGCAAATCAAAACAACTATGAAATACCACCTAACTCCCTCAAAGATAGCCCAATTCGAAAAATCAGAAAGCAGCAAGTGTTGGAGGGGCTGTGATGAGATAGGAACTCTCATCCACTGCTGGTGGACCTGTAGGTATGTACAGCCACTATAGAAATCTATTTGGCAATTTCTAAAACAGATGGAAATTGAGCTATCATATGACCCAGCAATGCCCCTACTGGGCATATACCCATAAGAGGCAAGAAACAAACCACAGCCAGACATCTGTGCTCCAATGTTCACTGCGGCACAGTTCACAATTACAATGAGTTGGAAATAAGCAAAATTTCCATCACCTGATGAATGGATTAAAAAACTGTGGTACATACATACAATGGAGTACTATGCATTGCTAAAAAACAGTGATGAATGCATGAAACATATCTCCACATGGGAAGAACTGGATGAAATTATGCTAAGTGATGTAAGCCAAACACAAACGGACAAGTATAACATGAGTCCGCTGAGGTAAGTTTATATATATAAAAAAGAAAGAACAGTAAAGTAAATGCAAAAGGGGCATAGGGAAAAAGCTACTGTATACAAACACTCCACGGGTGAGGTCCAGGTAGTATGTCAGGGGCCAGACCAAATCCAGGGGTACATATGGTAGCCAACTAAAAGAGGGAGGGCAGGGAAGAAAGGTGAAAAAAAGATGTGTGGAGGGGGAATAAGACACTGACCTCAAGGGGAGGGTATTGTTTCTGTCTCCACAGGGAAAGAGGGACAAGACTTAAAGCCAGTGCCAGAGGAATGCAGCGTGCCGGCAAGGAGTGGGGAGCCAGTGCCTGAGAGCAAGGCCCCCATACCAGCTACATGGACAACTGCCCCTCCCCCCAGAAGGATTTACTTTAGAGGGTGGCACTGAAGCTACAGCTAGGGGAGCGTGGCATGTCTGATCAGAATACACAGGAGCAAATGAAGGGGGAGGAAGAGAGAGTGGAGCACATCCTGGCCCAACAGGCCTGGAGGATGATATCCCCGCTCTGAACAGTCAATGCACAGAGTGGACCATATGGCTGATCCCATTATGAGACACACCTTCCCTTTCTGGCCCAGGGAACTAAGGAGAACAACACTGGAGACTCAGTGTCAGAACTGGCCCGGACTGACCCCGCAACACCAAGGCAAACCACTAAAGGCATGTTTTTTTTTTTTGTTATCATTAGTCGCCTATCTTGCTATGGCTTGATTTTTGGCACATATTATTATCTCTGCAGATCTATCTAGATAAGATAGGCTGGATGAATAATCTGGAGGAGAAAACAAATGGCCAATGGTTTGGGGGTACATGGAAGAGGGGGTGGCGGGGATAAGGAGGTGGTGCTGACCAACCCAGGGACTGGGGAGCAACAAGTGATCCAAAATTAGTGGCAAGGAGGGTGTGAAAAGCTGGTAGGGATTCAGCAAGGGCAATGTAACTGAGAGAAATTACTTAAACCCAAATGAAGGCTGAGCATGATAGTGGACAAGAGGAAAGTCAAAGGAAATAGAGGAAAGAACTAGGAGACAAAGTGCACTTATAGAGGACTATATAGGCATGTATATATGTAAATATATTTATATAGGAGGGTGGGTAAATCGATCTACGTGCATATATTTATATGTTTAGTATTAAGGCAGCAGATGGACATTGGGCCTCCACTCAAGTACTTACCCAATGCAAGAACACTTTGTTCTATTAAATTGGCTTTCCATGATGCACACCTTCCTGACACTATTGCTGAAGAAAATTGTGTGCATAAGCAAATATGGTGAAGAAAGCTGATGGTGCCCAGCTATTAAAAGATATAATATCTGGGGTCTTAAAGGCTTGAAGATAAATAAGCAGCCATCAAGCTGAGAAGCATCAAAGCCCACATGGAAGAAGTACACCAGCCTGTGTAACCTCGAGCTGTCGAAGGGATCAGGTATCAAACATCAAAGAACAAAAAAATCATATCATTGTAAATGAGGGTGAGTGCAGAGTGGAGACTCACAGCCTATCGGTAGGCAACTGGAAACCCCCTTACTGAAGGGTTGTGGGGAGGAGATGAGCCAGTCAGGATGCAGGGTAGCAACGATGAAACATATAACTTTCCTCTAGTTCTTAAATGCCCCCCCCCACTATTATGATTACAAATCTGGCTAGACAAAAGGATGTACATTGGTACAGATAGCAACTGGAAAGACAGGGAATCCAGGACAGATGACCCCTTCAGGACCAGTGGTGAGAGTGGCGATGCCTGGAAGGTGGAGGGAATGTGGAAAGGGGGAACTGATTATAAGAATCTACATATAGCCTCCTCCCTGGGGGATGGACAGCAGAGAAGAGAGTGAGGGGAGATGTCAGACAGTATAACATATGACAAAATAATAATAATTTATGAATTATGAAGGGTTCATGAGGATGGGGGGAGGGGGGAGGGAGGGGGAAAATGAGGAGCCAATATTAGGGGCTCAAGTAGAGAGCAAATTTTTATAAATGATGATGGCAACAGATGTACATATGAGCTTGACACAATGGATGTATGTATGGATTGTGATAAGAATTGTACTAGCCCCCAATAAAATGATTAAAGAAAAAAGAATGTTGAACAATATTGCTGACTGATAAATTATTCCATTCTATGAAATATTTAAATTACTCTATTTTATGAATTTCAAAGATTAACATAATCTTGTGATCTGTACTACAACTACCACACCACCTGATCTGAAACATTACTAAATATTAAGAAATTGATCTTCAGGATTTCATTTATTTCCACAATAGCCCATGATCTAAGTCTTTATCTCATTTTCAAGTAGGGAAAACAAAGGCTCAGATACATTACGGGGCACATTCATGGTAAGTTCAAGGTCTAGCAGTTAAACCAGCAATCACACAGATTGCTACGTGCTTATAGTGACTAGTGGAAACTTCTATGCAAATATTACTTTCAAACAAGTTTCATAAATGATATATGTCTGAGAGTAGCAACATTAATTTTCAGAAAGTCATATTTAAAATCTTAAGCAATAGGAGTAAATAAAAAATGAGCAATAGGAAAAATAGCATAAATGGCAGGTAGAAAGATATCATGTAGATATTTAAAAAGAAATATTGTTATTTATCCTCTAACCCTTTTCTGATGACTTCCCTGATGCATAGGGATATATTGTAAATAGAGTCTAATATCCAAACTTGGACACCTATGGTGCAATGACAAATACTTAGAAATAATCATCTCATAAAATCCCAACTCTAATCCAGGGAGCTCTGATCAGATGACTTACTCCTTTAGAATCAATTAAGTTTCTGATATGAAAAACATATAAACTATCTCAGTTCTAAATCTGGCCAAGCCATAAGCTTCTTTTATTAATATGTAATATCTATATACAGTGAACCCTCGCCACTTCGTGCTTC
>NW_022103906.1:53642955-53662983 GCF_000313985.2 Echinops telfairi | reverse complement strand
AATCCTACTTCGCGGAATTTCATTTATCACGGTAGGGTCTAGAACCGATTAACCGTGATAAACGAGGGTTCACTGTATATATATATTTCACTTGATCATCTTACTTATGCATGCATATATAAATTTAATATTTTATTTGTAAATAACCATTTTGATTGCTGAATTTATTTTTCAATCCTCTTTTAATAGGTTTTGTTCTGAAACATCCAAATCAGTAGTCTAATCATTCCTTATTTCTTCATACTCAGGGTTATGAAAATGCTATTCTAGCAGTAAGGTCAAAACTACTAACAACAAGGAAAATTATCTTGGTCAGTTGAGTCAATACTTTTTCTTGGTAGATAAGACTGTGTACCAACTAAAAGAGCTTAGATTCATTTCAATACCGTCTCCTTGTGGATATACCAATTCACCAACTTTTAGATTTTAATTTTTATAGAATCCCAGTGAGTCCAAGCCACTCAATAACCACTGAATAATCATACATCCTGGACCATAAAGCAACATAAATATCTTCTCCTGGCTACTCCCTTTTGACTAAGACTGTCAAGTATTGATCTCCTTTACTTCAGTAAATATAATGATTTGTTTCTGTTTTGTTTTCTTGTAACATACTCTGCTAGTTTGGGTAGACTAGGCAAACAAATTCATAGACACTCATATGTGTATAGGAAAGGGCTTTATACAAAAAGTAATTGTACATTAAGTAAACATCCCAGCCAAGTCCAGATCAATCCCTCTAGTCTGACATTAGCCTATATATCCAGTACTATTCTATAAATTCCTCTTCAGACTCACACAGCACATACAATGATGCCGAGTGCAGGAAGATCACAGGTGAGTGAGTAGAAAGTCTTGTGAATTCAGTGAGAGTGGAGCATCTCAGCACTGGCGTGGATCTCCACATGGTGTGGCTCCTCCAGCCTGAATGCTCTGGGTGCCATCAGCATAGCTCCATGTGGCTTGTCAACAAGAATGTTTTTCAAGGGAATGAGTGTATGTCCTGCCTCTGGTGAGCTTAGTGCCTCCAAATGAGGTCATCAAGCTGTGACCTGACTGTCAGACTAAACTCCACCTTTTCACTCTTAATAGTCTCAAGTTGACAACAGATTATGTAGATACCACACATACTTTTTGTTACAATCTTTTGCAATATTTTCCATGGTAAATAGTTGAGCATCTAGAATTAGGAATAAACACATTTGTGTTAGAAGAAATACAGCCAGTATGCTCCATGGAAGCTTGGATGATGAGACTTTGGACCAACCCCAAAGAAGGAAATTACGCTTGATAAATTAGAGGGTCAGCTAGCAAAGCAAAAATGAGAAGGTCACCAACAAGGTGACTTGGTATAATGTCTACAAAAATGGACTCAAACATGGGCATGATTGTCAGGATGGTTCCAGGCTTGGCCGTGTTTGTTCTGTTCTACAAAGGATCTTTATGAGTCAGAACTTATTCAGTGGAAACTAACAACAGTCAATAACAGAAATATGTACTAACTGTGGCAGTAATAGACATTCAGAGACAATTTTAGAAGTAGAAGCCATATTGGTAACTGTGATACTTCACATTCTTGCTCTCAAATTAGTATTACAGGAATCATCCAAACCACTTAAAGTGATATTGATATATATGATATCTATATCTATATCTACATATTTATCCATCTATCTATCTATATGTAGAGAGAGAGAGTGAGAGATTTTTCTTCTGGACTCTCAGGGGACTATAATGATTAAAATCATAATACAAATGCATATGGTTTATAATAATATAGTTGACTTATTTCTTCTATTTATTATCAGAATAACCTAGGATAGTACATAAAATTAGTTTCATTTTTTAAACTTAAAGCCATACGAGTACTAAGTGAATTGACATCAGATTTAAAAGCTCTTGCTTATTCCTCACTTGACTGTCCTTTTTGTGCAATATAAAAGGAATATATTTACTATTTGGAATCACATTTTAAAAATATATTCTAGAGCTCTTCTGATGTAGTGGTAATGTGTTGGGCTGCTAACCTCCAGGTCAACAGTTCAAAATCATCAACGGCTCTGTGGGAGAAAGTTGAGATGTTCTAATCCTCTAAGCGTACAATCAGAAACACACAGGAATACATCAACCCTGTTCTATAGCATCACTATTAGTAGGAATCAATTTGATGACAATTAAATTGTTGTGTATTTTTCTTTGTTTTTTGAGTGCATTTTTCAAAATGAAATAGCATGATTAGATTTGAACATTTCATTGTATCTTAAGATCAGTGTTAACAACAACAAAAAAAAAACCCAACCTATTTTCATTAGCACACAGCCTAGGGTGAAATCATTTGCTTGTTTGTTCCCTTATATTTGTGGATAGATAGTGCATGCCTATCAATTTGTAGTTCTTTTGCTCAAAAATGCCTGGAAATAAGGACATATGGCTTTTGTTCTTGTTGTTAGGTGCTTTGGTCAGATCCAATTCATAGTGACCCTACATACAACAGAGCAAAACACAACCTGGTCTTCAGAATCAATTAAGTTTCTTAGAGGAAAAAATGTATAAAAATATATATAAAAGCATATAGTATATAAGTATATGTATGTATGTATGTGTGTGTGTGTGTCCTCATAATTGTTCTTATTTTTTAGCCCATTGTGGCAGCCACTGTGTGAATCCATCTTGTGGGTCTTTCTCGTTTTCATTGCCCCTCCCACAATTCATAGTGACCGTACATAGAGCCTTTAAATCATTATGAGATCAGACAGCCTCATCTTTCTCCATAAAGGCTCCTATTGGGATTGAACAGCTGACCCGCCATTTAGCAGTACAATGCTTAAAACACCATGAATGTGTGGGAATTTTGAAAAATTAAGAATTTAATTGCTTAGTCCATTTATCGTTTTAAAAGAACTCTGTGAATATTTCTAAAGGGCATATTCATTTAAAAATAGTTCCAAAATTAAAAATTTTATATTGTTTTTTCTTTTATTCAGATCATGCACTGCAGTTGTCTTTATTATGGTATTGTCTTTTGTTGTTTATAAAGAAAATTAGACACAAGCAAGGGTCAGAAAAACAAGTCCATGTCTTAGTAGATGTGAAGAGAGAAATCATAATTTCTAATTTTATCTTTTGTTGAAACATTTGGGCAGAGTAAACTTATTCCACATAATTTAGATACTGAGTATAATGAAAAACACATAGATAGTGGTATAAAAATCAAGTCTGTTTTGAGAGAGCATTCAATTTTTGTACAGCTTGTGTAAACATGACAGTATTTACACAAATCACAGTATTAGGACACGGCCCATAAGATGTTAACACTATGAAGCCCTGGTGTAATGAGAAACGTTTTGTGAGCCCATTGGAAAGAAACCAGGACAAGTGAATCAGTTCATAGTGACCCTTCATGCAACAGAGCCACGGGTCTGTTGTGTGCAACTTTTAAAAAATAATAAAAGATGAGTTCTTTCTTTTCTTTTCTTTTCTTTCTTTTTTCCTTTCTTTATTTTGAGAATTCCAATTCCTTTTCATTCGTTTCAACACTATTTTTCATAGATAATTGAACCATCCTACACCACATTTTCCACAAATGAAGCAATCCAATAATTATATTACTTATTTTATCGTGCTATAATATATATTGTATGAGTGAGAAAATGATGCAGAGAGACAATAACTGACTTCCTCTGGTTTCAGTAGGGAGAAGAAGAAACCAATTCCACAACAGCCTAAATCCAATTGTCACAAGGCAGAAATCAGACATACTGCCATCTTTCAAATTCCTTAGCTTTATTCTGTTCTGACGCCAACCCTTTCTCACAACACTACTTCCCTGCTGGGTTTGAGAATTCCTTGTATGGCCCTACAATTTGTCCACTATTAGCTAGTCATAAGGGTTTTATCGAATTTAACCTCAAAGAGCAAATTCTTTCATTAGCACAGCTATTTATTTTGCTATTTACTGTCTACATGAAAGTATAGCACTCGGGCTCCCCTTGTCTCTGAGCACAGTCAAAACATGTTCTTACTTAGTGGATCATGGTACACATGTTAGTGTTTACATATCTCTTGGGGTCTATAAGATGGTCGTAACCTTTCTTAACCTTTTTTAATACTTATACTCTAGTCTTACTAAGTTCTTCTCAAGTCCTGAGCAAGTGGGTGCTCTTGCTGATGTGTGCTAGCCAACAGGTGCCAACATTTGTCTCTGAGCTAAATTCTTCAGGGAATTAACTATTTGCTTTAAAATATATATTTTAGTGGCTTCAGGTCACCTAGTACACTAGTATTGCCAAAGTGTAAGATTTAAAACAATTGACAAAATTCTTAAGTGGCACCTCACATTCTAAACTACTTAATAAAAACTGTCTTTTTATTTCTCTTAAATTATTCTCAAAATGTATAATTCTCTCATTTCAATACTCCCCCAAGTCTCAGTAAGTAGATTACTATTACTTAGACAAGAATACTGAAACCCTTTTCCCAGCTATTGCCTTGCATATAATGAGACTTTGGTGCATTATTGTAGAGAAGGTTTTAGAGCTCATAAAATAATTATATGGATATTGTAAAATATTAGAAATTTAGGGGAAAAGGAGAAAACTTTTCTTTAACAAATTCACCAAGATATATGGTTAATATCTTTTTAGCTCCTTATTTCAATATTTCCCCACCTCTGAGAACCACTAATTTACACTGGTCTCTATGTGTTTGCCTAATTCAGATGTCTTTTAAATAGGATCATGCAATATTCATCCTATTGTGTCTGTATTCCTCACTCAGAGTAAGATTCCCAAGATTCCATCCATGTGGTAGCATATACTAGAACTTACTTCACTCTGTGATTGAACACTGTTTCTTATAAGTTTACCACATCAGGCATATCTAGTCATCTATTTATAGACACCTGGGAGGTTTCTATTTTGGGCTCTTATGAATAATGTTGCAATAGACATTGGCATATAAACTTCTTTTTGAGCCCCTAATTTCATCTCCTTAGGGTATATCCCTAAGAATCGAATTGATGGGTCACACGGAAGTTCTATTTAATATTTTTTGACGGGCCATCAAATTTTCACGTATCAATTATACCATTTACACCAGGAAGTTTTGAGAGTTCCAATCCCTCATCTTATCCTTCCCGACACTGGTTCATAAGTAATTGAATCATCCCATGCCACAGTTTCCACAAATAAAAAATATATATATTACATAAGTATACTACTTATTTTAAGTGCTGTAATAAATTCTGACTGTCACTCTTGTACTGCAGTGGCTATGCATTAAGCTGCTATCCACACAGTCCACAGTTTGAAACCACCAGTAGCTCCGCGGGAGAAAGACAAATTTCTGCTCTATAAACACAGTGTTGGAAACCCACAGGGGTCACTATGGGTTAGCATTGACTCAATGGCAGTGAGTTTGGTTTGAATTTTTTTGTTTATTTCATCAGGGAAAAGAATTCAACTCCATAGGAGTGTTATTTGTTAAGTCCAATTGCCAGAGACCAAGGCCAGACATATATATCTCCCTTCTCCAAATTCCTTAACACTATGTTCACAACAACAATTTCTCCCACAACACTTTACTGCTCTGCTGGGTACGGTGATTCCTTGTAATGGCCACCTCAAATTTATAGGCAATACTTAATTTTTTAGGAAACCTAAAAAGTTGCGAAATGTTAACAACTTAGTTATTTTGTCCGCAATATATATTCTGAGCCATTTTGGAGGCACGTTTCTCTCTGGTTTTTGAACCTCTCAGCCATGTGATCACTTGAACTCTGCCTTTTTCTGTGGGCTGGGAAGTCTTCACCCAGCCTCATGGGCTCCTTGTGGCTACTCTGGTCTTCCTCGTGGTCAGAGTATATTTCCTCTGCTGTGTCTCATAGTCTGGGTGCTGCCACCTCTGCTGTCTCTGCCATATCAGACATGAATTTTACACTATCTATCTATATATATTCCATATATATGGAATAGAGAGAGAATACATAGAGAATATATAAAGACTATATATAGAAAGTATATGCGAGGGGCTACCTCCCCCCAAAATGGGAATTTTCCCCTCCAAAACTATGTAAATTTTTCTACAAACAACCTTATCACCTTCAAATTAGTCTCCATTACACTTAAAGCATTTGTCAAATCTATGATTCCATACTTGGAAACACTTTTTAAACTCATCTGTTTGGATGGCTGACAACACGTCCCTTGTTTTTTCCTTTACACCTTCTAATTTGTCAAAGCTACCTTTCAAGGCCCTCTTCATTTGCAGAAACAAAAAGAAGTCCCACGGAGTGAGGTCAGGTGAGTCATTGTTGTGGGGCGAGAGAGGCATGCTGTTTTTACATGACCAGATACTTTGTCGTGGTAGCAAAACAAATCTCCCGTCTGCCACAAATCAGGCCTTTTTGTCACACACTATTAAGCAATCTTTTCAGAACCTCTAAATAGAAAACTTGATTAACAGTCTGACTTGGTGGAATAAACTCCAAATGCACTACCATTTGACATTTTGTCCATTCAAGAAGTTGACCGACGTCCAGAACAAGGTTTGTCATCAATCAACATTTCACCTTTTTGAAATGAGAAAACCATTCACACACTTGAGTTTTTTCTATAGAGCAGATCTTGTAAGCTCGTATCAACATCACAACAGTTTCTGCAGCATTGTTCCCCAAAAGGAAGCAAAGTGTCACAGCCACTTGCTGTTCTCTTAAATCGGCCATCAGAAAAATGAGGTTCGAGGGAAAGTGCGTTTATGAAAAAAATTCATTGTGATAAGAGAGGACCTTCCCAGGTGACACCATTGAGTGCACTAACTCACAGCAGGTTGCTTGATGCTCACTCACCTCATGGGAAAATGCATACTATGAAAGCTCTGCTCCACCCAGTGCAATTCAGGGGTTTTGTTTGGGTGCCCCCTCTTATGTGAGAGAGAGAGAAAAAGAGAGAAAGAGAGAGAGAGTTGGTATGATTTCCCATACCAGCTATTTAGAATATCAAAATAATACATCAAAGATATAAATAATGATAGATTAAACAAAATTAAAGATAAATGAGAATATTTGGTATAATTTTCAATGGACTAAATAGATGTGTTAGCTCCCTACCTTTAAATGCTTGCTAGATCTTTACCATCAACATACTTCTTAAAAATTACTGCTGTTTTCTCTTTCCATGTCATATAGCTTACTGATTTTTGAGAAAATAGAAAAAATGAGAGGAATGACTTAAAATTGCCACTTGTGGTTTCTTTGAATAATGTCCTAAGTATTCCCTGTCCTAAATGACTTTGTGTTTTTCAAATAATTTAATCTTGTCTTTCGGTTTTGTTTTCTTTTTTACAAATAATAAATTGAGCTCAATTCTTTCTGGTCTATATTTATTAATAGTAACATAGTCCAAATAGTTAGAGACCTACATTTTTATTTAGTTGATTTAATAATACAAGTTATATAGTAGATTTCAGGGAATATTTTGACCATTGATTTACATTATTTTTTAACATAATGTCAATGAAATGAAAGTCAATAAAAACAACTGACACTTGTTAAATACATTTAGTGGCTATAGATTAAACTCCTTATGGACTACGGATACTGGTTCATGCAGATATGATGAAATACTGATTTCTAACTATGTCAGCAGATAAAAATGAAATATTGTTTGCTCCTAAAATATTTCAAATCCACTTATTATAAAGTCTATAAAGATTATAAAGATATAATTAACTAGTTTTGTAAATTCCCTTTAAAATAGAAATGCAGAAATATTAACCATGCACCCAAAAACATAGAGCTAAAAATAAAGTGATATATGTCCCACTGAGTTTTGAAAATTTAGCATGTATACTTAACCTTCAGTATTCCTGGGTTTGGCCTCTGCTGACTTACATAATCCTGCTTGGCAATTTTAACCCCACCCAAAATGGCACCTAAAAACCAATTAATCAGCATAAACAGCTCCTTCAAGGCAGAATAAAGTGATATATATATATATAAATATATAAATATATAAACATTCACATTGTATTAGCTATTGTAAGCAATCTAGAAATAACTTAAATTATGGAGGAGGGTGTGTAGGTCCTTTGCAAATACTGCATCATTTTATATATGGGACATGACCATCCAGTGATTTCATCATTTGTAGGGGATACTGGATCTAATCCCCCAAAGACACCCAGAGCTGACTGTACAGATAGTCCCAGATTTACAATGGGTTCCATTGCAGTGACTCGGTCATAAATCAGTTCTGATGTAATTTGAGTGCCTCATTTTGTTTAGCTTTCATTATGATTGTTTTAATATAAATATCTTTATAAATCTGATTTTTATTTATATTTAGGGGTTATAAAATATATGTATGTGCTGCAGCATTATGCTTGTCTTTAGTATAAGTAGCCCCTGATTTATAATGTTGTTCCGTTCCAATGTAAGTAAGTTTAGTTGTAACTCAAATATCTCAGAAGCCTGGGACTACCTAGAATATATATATATATTTAGAAAGAAACAAAAAAGGACCATTATAAAGTATTACATATATAGAAAAACAGATACAACAACATAACATATGACTCAAATGCTTGCCATATATACCATGAAGCATTAAATATCATTTGTCTTAGTTTGCTAGAGCTGCCAGTCCAAAATGTCAAAAAGTAGGTGGCTTTGAGGAACAAAAATATATTTTATCACAATTGTGGAGCCTCCGGAGTTTTGATTTCAGCACGAGTGGTGTCTCTGTGCCTCTGTGGGGTCTGCAGACATAGTTTTCTTTCTTCTCAAGTTCTAGGTAGACTAGGGCTCATAGACAGGCTCAGTTTCTTTGTTCAAGTTACTTAAGTTCTCCTTTTGGGGTAGTTATTATTCCTCTCTGTGCCTCATTTTTACAAAGTTTCTATTACTATGTTTTCAAACTAACAGGCATTTCCTTTTGCAGTTTCTGAATTGTCATTAATGACATAAAATAACATTTCATTTCAGATATTTTATTTTTTAATTCCAGGCAGGCTTATGTGCTTTATTTATATCTTATGTTTCCCTTTCAATATGTTCATATTTTCCTTCAAATTCTCAAAAGGTGGCTCTTTAAAATTTCTCATATTCTAATTCCCCATCTTGTCCTTTTAGCATGTCTCTACTATTTTAGTTTTTATTAATATTTCCTGTCTTTAAGTAACCAGTATTTACTGACCGAGGGATGGACATTGTGGAATTTGCACTGTTAGTGAATAAAATATATTGTTTCTTTAAGGGGTTTTTGTTATAGTCTGAAGATATATATGAATTATAAATATTTTAAAACAAATGTTTTAATGGTGAATCTGGAATCACCTTTTACTTTCAGTGGTTTAGTCACATAACTAAGATATGCTTTGCGGTTCTCTATTTAATGACTAAAGTATTCACTAAATTGTTTCAATCCTAGCAGGTGAAAATCTGAAGGATTCTCAGTTATTCCCATTACTTGACTTTAGTTTCCTGGTTCATGCAGTTATGATGAACTTCCAGGTGTTCTTTTAAACTTCCATAGAGCGTTTTCCAATGCATACACAGACCAGTACAAAGCAGAGGCTAGAAAATCCCACATATGGCTCTCGGGAGCCCTGTCTTTGAGTAACTTCCCCTTTTATATGGAAACTAGGTTTCAGATTTTCCATCCACTTTGTGCTCCTAAGGACCCCTGCTGGTAAAGTGGTTACCCATTGGGCTGTTAACCTCAAAGTCACCAGTAGGAAACCACCAGCCAGCTCAGGAGAAAGACATAGCTTTCTACTCCTCTAGGAGTTATAACCCTGAAACTCACAGAGCAAGCAACCCAAACTCACAAGGGCAATCCTACCCTGGGCTGCAGGGTCACCCTGAGTCAGAAGGGATTCGATGGCAGTGAGTCTGCTTCCTGTCTGTTGTTTTGTACCCCTAAACACTGATTAGTGTGTCCTTAATTCAGCAAAACGTTTAGGATTAATTCTCATGTACCTCAGTGGTAGCTCACTTACAGGCACAAAGCCTAGTTTTTAGTGATTGATCCCACCTTGATTTCTTTCCCTTTAGAGATAACAACTTCACACAACTCATTTTCCAATGTCTAAAAGCAGATGTTTCATCCATTTTGCCCTTCCTCCTCTTTTTGTTTTTCACATGATGTTTCTGATAGGACAGAAAGTTGTTTTATAACAATTTCTCATTCATGAACAATTTCTATTATCTGGATCTAAATAAACATGAACAATCGGCATTAGCTGGTTTTCTAAATCCTGGTCTTCCCTCTTAGCAACTGTATAACTTAGGGCAAATTACTTAATTTCTGTTGCCTCTCTTTCTTCATCTGTAAATTGGGATGGATAACAGTAGTAACTTACAAGATTTATCTGATTATTCAGTGAGTTGGCATATACATAGAAAAATGTCAGGCTTATTTCATGCTCGAATGAAAATCATAATTGAAGTTTCAATGCTGAACAAATACAAATACTGTCACTGCCAACTTGAAGCTTAATGGATAATTGGGAAGAAATAGTACTTGTATACTTGTATAATCTAATAGTAATTATAGAAAGTACCTCAAACTGAAAGCAAATTACTAGCACCCATCTTAGGAAAATCTTCCTTGAAGAATTGACAATGAAGGCACTGTTTGATATAACATGTTGTCCTAAAGCTCCCATTCTTTAAAACAGGAGATTACAAATTACTTTGTCCATTTTTCCAATTCTTTAGTGGATTTCAGTGAGTCATTACTGAAGAATTTTAAGCTGTTCCATGAAATGTTCTTTAAATATAAATATTAAGTATTTATTTTTCCACAAAATAATTAGGTTGTATGAATGAAAAATAGATTATTTAAAATGTACTAAAGGCTCATATTTTTTATGCAGAAAATCAGTCAGTTCAATTATAGGCTTTCAGTTTTTTGAACATTTGTTTTTCAATCAGTAGTTTTAAAAATCTCTAGAAAGGACAATTTATTAATTTTCTTCCAAACTAAATGAAACTTATACACTCTAATGTTTTCAACATGATCACTCTCCCTTTAGCAGTGAATATGAAATTCCTTGAGATAATGACATGTTACTAATGGTTGGTACTTATTCTGGACAAGGTAAAAGTAGAGTTATTGATCGTTCAGGACAAATTTCTTAATCATCTCCATTTACTTGCAATTTGATCAAGTGGAGAAAAATTGGCTCAAAAGGAATTAAGATGCTATAGAATGGCATATTATTGACAGCTTTGGAGTTCAGTATGAATAAAAGAAAACATTCCATTTACTTGAAGATTGATTAAAGAAAAGAATCTATTTTTAAAATTTTCTGCAAAAATATTTTTTTCACTGACTGATTTTATCATCAAAAACAATTTTTTTAGTTCTCCAACAACAGGTAGCCAGATAATTTTTAATAAATACACATGTGAATCATACCTTTTTTCTCTCTTCTTGAAGAGAAATATATCTACAGAACAATATGCATTTTCTCTCCACCAATATTTTTACAGCCCATCAAGTCTCAAATTCAACCATATTATTTAGCAGAAGAGCTTAATTCTCTTTTACATTCAAGTAGATATTATTTTGCTCTTTCTGAAAATGGATCAGTTAGGTTACAATTTATTTCATTTCATCTAGTTGCATGCTTTCTGACAAAAGGGAAAGGTAATTGTTTTGTTTTTTTTCAAACTTTTTTTGGTTTTGTCTCTGTCAATGTTAGGTTACCTACTTACATCTATAAGATAGGCATGGGAAGCAAGCTCTGGGAGAAAGCAACAGGACCAACGGACCCTGATAGCCCTGGGGGAGAAGGTGGTGGGGGAAGGGAGTGGTGAGCAAGCAATACCATAGATAGGTAACAACTAGGGAATTAAAATCAACCAGGAGGATGTAGAGATCCTGGGGGTGTTGGAGAAACAGTATTATAGCTGAGAGGAATTACTAAGAGGCTGAGCATGATGATGGGGAAGGAGAAAGGTGAAAGGAAACAAGAATGATCTAGGAAACAAAGATATGGATAGAGGTATAAGCTTAGGCATTTTCATATATTAATACATTAACTCATAACAATAGAGGTATTGGCCCATGTACAAATATTTATATGGCAATACACTGAGGTTTTAGATGGACTTCAGGCTTCTGCTCATATCCTCCCTCAATGCAAGAAAACTTTGTTCTAACAACTGGGCATCTTGAAATGCTCACTGTCCCAGCACAATCGCTGAAGACACAATGGGTGCATAAGCAAATGCAGTGAAGAAAGTGGATGGTGCCCAGATATCAAAATCTATGATGTCTGGGAT
Source organism: Echinops telfairi (assembly GCF_000313985.2). Taxonomy (NCBI): domain Eukaryota; kingdom Metazoa; phylum Chordata; class Mammalia; order Afrosoricida; family Tenrecidae; genus Echinops; species Echinops telfairi. Next base: position 53,650,694 of record NW_022103906.1, on the reverse strand, counting down.
CTTAAAGACTTGAAGTTAAACAAGTGGCCATCTAGCAGAGAAGTAACAAGTCCACATGGAAGATGCACACTAGCCTGTGCCATCATGAGGTATCATTGGGACCAGATAACAAGCATCAGAAGACCCCAAACAAACAAACAAACTGTTGAGAATGAATGGTGTCAGAGTAGAGACCCAAAGCCCATCTGTAGGCAATGGGACATCCCAGAAGGGTCATGGGGAAGGGATGAGTCAATGAGGGTGCAGTAAAGCACTGAGGAAACACACAATACTATTCTGGTTCCTTGAAGCGTCTTCATCCCCCACTATCATGACCCTAGTACTGTTTTCCCTGTGGGTTAGACCGGATTATGTGCACGGGTATGGATAAGACTTAAGAACTCATGACACATGGAATCCAGGAACAGGAACGGTAGTAGTGATAACAGGAGGGCAGGGGGAACAGAGGGGAGGAAGCGGGTACTGATCATGATGCTCAACCGCACCCTCCCCCCACCAGGGGGATGAACAACAGAAACTGTGGGGGAAGGGAGACAGCAGTCAATATAAGGATATGAAAATAATAATAATTTATCAAGAGGCCACAAAGGTTGGAGGGGAGGGGGGAATAAAGAGGAGCTGACACAAAGGGCTCAATAGAAAAGAAATCCCTAGAAAAAATGATTGCAACATATGTACAAAAGCACTTGATAAAATTGATGTATGGATTTTTACAAGAGCTGTAAGAGCCTTCAATAAAGGGTTTTAAAAAAAGAAAAGGGCAAGACATGACCTTTCTACGTTTCTCAAAGATAACCACCATTCTGTTTTCAAATATTTTCCAGGAATATTTTTTATGCTTCAAGTATGTGTGTTTATCTAAAAACAGAGCAGACAATTTTCTGCCTAGTCAACTTTTATATAAATGTCATAGTAATTTATGTAACAATATTCAAACTTTCTTTGGCATTGTTCAACTTTGTTTTAAAACTTTAACCACGCTCAAGTCCCCATTTACAGTCTCTCTTCATGAATATTAAAACATCTTCCATTTTCATCATTATAATATTATAAAAACTATTCTGGGTCTACTTAGATGTCCTCTAAATAAGAAATGTGGAAGTAATGTCGTAGAGTGACTACTGAATTTTGGCTTCTTCACTTTGAGATTAATTAATCGCTGTACGAAGTTTGATGCCAACTAACACTCTTACAAACAGTTTGAGATTTCCTATTGCTCTAAACATTTACCATTACAGTACTTGCCATTTTAAAAATATAATTACAAAATATGTAATTTTGCCTAAAAATAAACTTTCACTTAAGATAGGTGGTAATTGATTATCATTAAGTCAATTCCAACCACACAATGACCTTGCACGTGCAGAGCAGAGGAGCCCCATAGGATTGTAAAGGGTGTCAACTTTTGGAAAGAGATTATAAAGCTTGTCTTTGAAAGTACACCTAGGTAAATTTGAATTGCGACATGTTTGGCCTAGTAGTTAAGTCCTTAATTGTTTGTGCCACTAAAAATGTCCACAGTTCAGATATATTTTTCTTTAACTTACATGTATTTATCATTTGTTCTCTTTTCTGTGGATTGGTACTTTTTGCATATTGATTTATTATAGTTTTCTATATTTTCTAAATACTAATACTTGTATTACTTGTATATTAATTGTAAGCATCTCCTATAGTAAGGTCTTACTTTCACTTAAGCATGATATTTTCTTTCCTCTTAGTAATGTTTTAAACTTAATAATTTTTAAATGATTTTGCTATTGGTTTCTTTATAAATTATCCAATTTCTACTTTCATTTTCAAATACTTTCTCCTAACATTTTTGTAATGGTACATATTACATTTAGTTTTCTTTTCTACATGAAATACATTTTATTTTAGAGACAATTAGGAATACAGTTTAGTTAATTTTATTTGAATAACTAACTAGCTCATAGTCATGCCTTCCTTTCTCAATTGTAATACCACTTCTATTTTGAGAAATTTCCATAATGATCTTTTCTGTATTCCTTTTGTCTTTTTATCCCTGTGCCAATGCTTCCCTGACAGAATTACTATTGGATTATGATGCACTGTTATAAAAGGAAATACACTTAGGTTCAAATTTGATGCTTAATTGTCTCCACTCCATATTATTTTTAATTAATTTGCATGTTTTAGATGATAATGAAAAAGACATGTTAATATTAAACTATTAAAACATTATGCTTAATAATTTGCCACATCTGTCCATCTCTTCTTGTAGATCAATGGGGCTTTCTACCCCTGTGAAGGGGTACAATCTCAGAAATTCGTAGAAAAGTCCCATCCTGTCCTATTGGGTCGCTGTGTGTTGGCAGTGAGTTTGATTTGGTTTTGCTCCACTGATTCAAGTCTTATTTCTGGTCTTCAATAATGCTTTTTGGAACATTTTCCACCATTCTGTGTTCATTGTGTCAAAGGTATTACTAGGTATTTTTGTTTCCAAGATAGATTTGAGGCTTCCATTTTCTAAAATCGTTTCTAAATAGAGTCTGCTGTCATATGAGAATGCTATGGATTCCTATTTACCAGTCTTACACACTCAGCTTGGGACTTTTAATTTTTTTTCTCTTATTTAGGTTTAAATGTCTTTTTAGTGAATTAGGAAAATTGCTTTTCTTCATTCTTCTCATAACTCATGGTATATTAAATATTCTTTACCAATACCAGAATTTGAAGGTTTCAATTTATTTTTTCAGTCTTTTTAATCCCATGTCATGTGTATGCCTTTGTATGAACTGATAAAAAATGCTAGGATTAGATTGGGCATAACTTACTTCTAAAAGCACTCATGTTACTACACAAAAAGGTCTTTTGCCACAGATTTTCCCAATGCAATAAATTATTTGTCTTTTTTCATGGCTGCTTTCAGTGAAATTAATTGTGGATCCTAGATAGAGGAAGTAATTCAGGAATATCAGAATTATATATTTTTTTAGAGAGTCTTGGATTTCAGAGATCATGTGATTCAGAATTTTTCACTAAGCCCTTGTGTCAGTCCAGTAGCCTAGAGAAACAAATTCATAGACACTCATATATGTATAAGAAAGAGCTTTATATAAAAAGTAATTGAACATTAAGAAATCATCCCAGCCCAGTCAAGAGCAAGTTCATAAGTCCAATATTAGGCCATATGTCCAATACCAATCTATAAAGTCCTCTTTAAACTCACACAAAACATGCATTGATGCTGAATGTAGGAACAACACAGGCCAGTGGGTAGAAAGTCTTGTGGAACCAGTGATGGTGGAAGCATCTCAGATATGACAGGGGTCTCCATGTGACTCCTCCAGCTCCAGGGCTCTAGCATAGCTCATGTGTCTTGTCAGCAGAAAGACCAAACAGAGAGTCGTGCAGGGAGTGAGTGTGTGTCCCACCTCTAGTGAGCTATTTATCTCCTTAGTGCCTCCAAATGAGGTCATCAAGCTGCGACCTGACTGGCAGGTTAAACTTCACCCCATTCACTCTTAAGACTCAAGTAGACAACAGATTATGTAACTACCTCATTTTTCACATGTTGCTGGCATACGTGATCATTTGCATTTGTCATTTTGTTCTTGAAATTTCAATGGAAGTAAATGAAGACTTCAGAACAGAGCATTAGCCCAGGCAGCTTTACTATCATCAATTCATACATAAAATGTTCCAACTCCTGACTGCAATCTCCTCAATGTAGCATCACTTGTCCCACTGCCTCTCTGGGTTTCTGGTTTTAATGCCTCCTTCCCATAATCCCAACCTTGACAGACAGCTCTGTGCCAATTTAACACTTCTATACTACCCTTTAACTATACATAATTACTAAAGACAATTATGAAACCAAACTTGCACCTAACATGATATAATAGGTACATACAAATAAAAATGAACTAACTCAGTTTTCATCTACTATTTTATAAGTAAACAAAACAAAATTTACTCATAACAACTACAGTCCTCATTTCTGCAGTTTGTCTTCAGTAATCCAAGCATGGGTTTTCTGTTGCTCAGTCAACTGATTTTAAGGAACACTGCATGGGCCATAGGTCCAAAGAGAGCTTATATTATGAGAGGAGTGGAGACCATTGGCCTTTGGGCTCTTTCTCCATGAAGCTTGCTAGTACCTTCAGGTTCTGCTCTAGCCTGATCTCATATATAACATTTCCATTTAATGAGGGTGTGTTGTGTGCACATCCAACTTTATGTTTCTGTGGGCCAGACAACCTCTATTTCATAATGGGTAATTTGGGCTACATGGTGATGTTATGGCCCATGGTGAGGTGTTCAATCTTCACTAAGACCCAGTAACAGCAAAAATCCCATTTTACAAAAAGGAGTGTAGTTTTCTGCAGAAGATAGAGCTTTTCTCCAAAATCCTAGTAGTCTGCAGGGTGACTCACCAATAGAGGCCTGTAAATGACTTTAAAACATGTCTCTAGCCACCATGACACCTGGAGCACCACTGTATCCACTGAACCATACGGCCGAGAGCCAGAGCAGCTAGTATGGCTGGCCGAATCTGTTGAAGAGCCTTCCCTTCTGTGTCTGATCAAGGCTGAAGTCTTACAAATCACTTGACATGTAGGCTGAAATAGCACATTCAAATGAGGGATATGATCCCTCCACAATCCAAAGAGGCTCACCAGGGTTGTGTCTCCTCTTTAGTTGTGGGAGAGGTCAGATGCACTATCTTACCTTTCACGTTAGTAGGGATTTCTTGACAAGCCCCTACACCATTGGAATCCTAGAAATTTCACTGAGGTGGAGGCAACTAAATTTTTGATGGGTTAATTCCCTACCCTCTAGCACACAGACATGTTACCAATAAGTATAAAGTCATTGGTACTTCTTCTTTAGTAGGTCCAATCGGCACAATATCAGCAATGTAGTATTATGGACCAGTGTAACATTTTGTGGAAGGGAAAGTTGATCAAGGTCCCAGACTAAATTATGGCATAGTCCTAGAGCTGAAGTGCTCACACTTTTTCATAAAGCAAGCTACTTATAAAATGATCAAGTCAAAATGATCTACCAACTACAAAAATGCAAAATATATGTTTATTTTAAAAAATTATTTATTCTATTTATTCATAAATATAATTATTTATATGTACAATATATGTTTATGTATCTTGCATAACCTCATGAGTCCATATTGCACACACAACACAATTTACTATATACATTTTTGTCATTACCTGAATTTACTGTGATGACTTGCACTGAATGGAATGAGCCAGGGACGCATTGTCCGGACAGTAGCTGCTGACAGCCAGCCTCAAGCACACTTTCAAATGATATCAGTCATGGTGGAATGGTACTTGGACTTAATGATCTTTATGTGGGAAAAGGCTAACTCACATAAATAAGTCGAGCTGAATAATGCAGTCAAGGAGGTAGCATATTTTCTCATGTTTGGGTACTTTCTCTCTGCACGTAAGTTCCAGAACTGTTCATGCACTCGGGCCTTCAGCTGAATGTTGGCTTGTAGTGCCAAAATTTCCCATTCCATATGAAAGTGATGTTTTTGTCTTCTTACTTGGTCCAGGTTCCCCACTCATTTTAATACCCTATCTTACGTTTAAGAGAAAAAAACCATGGTCTAAAAATGGGAGATAAATGGTCAATTTTGTGCAATTAGCGCAGTTATTTGTGCATGCCTTTGACACCTAAGATTGCATCTGATTGGCTGCGCTGTAAATCAATTGACAGAATTGATGATAGGCTTATGGCTATTTTTTAATGCTATGTGATCCACCCACACTACATTTGCAATTGACTAGTAGACTGTGATCAATGTATTGAACACCCCTGCCCTAGAGAGTTGATATAACCTTGAGAAAGGGTTATAAAACTGTATTGTTGCTCTTGTTAGCTGAAGGCAAATTGCTTCTGGTGGGCCTTTGAAACTGGAATTGAGTAAAAGGTATTGGCCAGATCAACAGCTGTACACCAGGAAAGGTATTATTTTTCTCAAGCAACAAAACCACATTTGGAACAGCAGCTTCAATTGGAGTCGCCATTTGGTTAAGTTTACAACAATATATGGCCATTTGCCATGATCCATCTGCTTTTTGAACAGGTCTAATAGGTGAGGAAAATGACGTGGTGTTGGAAACCACTACGCCTGCATCTTTCAAGACCTTGATGATCGTACTGATCTCTTCAATGCCTCCAGGAAGGCAGTGTTGCTCTTCATTCATTTCCTAGGCAGTGACAGTTCTTAGTTTCCACTTGCTTTTTCTTATCATAATAGCCTTTACTCCATATTTATGGGAACCAGTTTGGGGTTCTGTCAGCTGCTGAGTATGCCTGTTTTGATTTCTCAGTTCCAGAACTGAAGAAATTACAAGATGGGATCAGTGACACATTGGACCCACTGTGAAATGAATCTGAGCTAAAACCCCTAATAATAGCTTGACCTCTGTGTTAGTCCAGGTAGACTAGAGAAACAAATTCATGGACACTCATGTGTATAAGAAAGAGCTTTATATTCAAGAGCAATTAAATATTGAGAAAACACCCCAGCCCACTCTGTATCAAGTCCATAAGTATATTAGCCCATATGGCCAATACTAATCTATAAATTCCTCTTCAGACTCACGAAACACATGCAATGATGCTAAAAGCAGGAAAATCACAGGCCAGTGGGTGGTAAGTCTTGTAGATCCAGTGGCAGTGGAAGTATCTCAGTGCTGTCAGGGGTCTCCACGTGGCTCCTTCAGCTCCAGGGCTCTAGTATAGCTCCATATGTATTCTCAACAGGAATGTCTCGCAGTGAGTGTGTGTTCTACCTCCAGCCAGCTATTTATCTCCTTCTCCAGTGGCTTTTCTCTCCCACTTTGGGAGAGGTACTTCCAAGTATTAGCATTAAAGGTTTTATTCTCTAGAGAACCCAATATAACACATTTGGTAATAGGAGTTATTCTAGGAAAAGCTTACCATTTAATTTAACATGTCCAAAGTATGTGAAAAGACAGCTCACCCATCTTGTTTCTAAGGAAACTTTGGGTTGTGTTTTTTCCAAAAGAGATTTGTTTGGTTGTTTGGCAGTCTAAAATGTGCTTTCAATATTCTTTGCCAAACCATATTATTTTGATTTTTATAGGTTTTCCTTCTTCAATATCCGTCTTTCACATGCATACGAGGCCATTGAAAATAAATTGGCATTGGTCACATTTGTCTTCAAAGTAACATCCTTGCATTCAACAGTTTAAAGAGGTTTGTGCAGGAGATTTAGATACTTTGTAATAATTAATTTACATATATAGCAAAGTAAAGTGCAGAAAGAAAAACAGAACTTAGAACAAAATTTAAAAGTGAGCTCTTCACTCATAGTGAATTTATGGGGATAAACCTCTGAGGCTTTCATGAAAGTAGATTTTTTTCTGTAAGCTTTAGCTTGTTTTTCCTTTCTCTTTAAAATCTTATCTGTGCTTCCCAGGCTGAAGTCAGCCTCATATGAACTGCTGTTCCTTTGTTCTTATAACAAAGGGGCTATAAATACAAAAGGTATATACTCATATACATAAACATAAATATGTTCATATGTGATATATGGTCTTCAAAAACTTCATGGAGAAAAATCGATTTGTCTTTTCTATCCAATTACCAAGAAATTTGAGGGCTCCTTTCATAGTTACATTTTTGTTTCTTATTTGGTAATTATATTTTATTTTTATAAAAATTGCTTTCATAAAAATACTATGTATTAAACCTATAAATGTAGGCTCATAGAT
>NW_022103906.1:53638476-53641608 GCF_000313985.2 Echinops telfairi | reverse complement strand
AAAAAAATACTATATTTTACATCAAACTAGATGCTGTATAGAAAATTATTGGACTTTGGTGTATGATTTGTAATGCATTGTTTTCACTGCTTTATTTTAATTATTTGAAGCTTAAAAATAAATTCATAAGTCTATCAATAATTTCTTTAGTGGTAGTTACCACTTATAAATCACTTTTAAATTAACTAAACAGTTTGTATTCAATGTCTTTTATTTTAATTAAAAAATAACTTTTAAAGATTTGCTCATGGGAAAAGACTTATTTGTGATAGCACCATATTAGGTTCATGAACTAGAAGGCACCAAGAGGTCAAAAGATTTACTATGAATAGAGTTAGTCTAATGGAAAATGTAAATGCCCTCCTAATTCACAGGGGAAAAAATTGGTTTGTTTTAAAGAATTAAGTTAGTATGACACAGAACAGGATAAGCATTCAATATTAGACTTTCTATTAAAATTCTCTTAGTGTTTTTTCACTTTGTTATATTTACAGTTGGTCTATTTTTATTGTCCTTTTAATTATTAAAAAATAATTTGTTTTTAAAAGATAATGATTCCTTCAAAATATACTATGTTAGATTGTCTTAAATTTGTATGTTTTTATATTTCATCTATAAAATGGAATATTTAATAGCTCTATTTTTACAACTACTTGTTGGCTTCAACCTTGGTATGAAGTGAAGTTTAAAAAATTGAGGTTCAAAATCACAAATCTTGACCCATAACTCAAAAGTGACCTTCGAAGCTGAACAGGAAATTTTTTAAAGGATTTATTTCCAAATGACCCACAGTACTTTTACAGAGGGCATACAATCAAGACTACACGAGGGAATATTAAAATATGGTATAAGGTATTCATTCATTTTTATTTGTTTATTTCTCATATTTTACATAAAATCTGGCCATATTTTTTTCTGAAGCATTTAAAATCTTTTAAATAAAGTTTTCTGATGATATATCAGTGTGAGTTATGATAGCTTATAGCATCAGTTCTAATAAAACCAAAATTTAATTCTATCTTATGAATTGTGTTTATGTCCTCAAATAAATCATACTGTGTGAGTGGTCTTATGAACAAAACGAAAAATGAAATAATTTATTATAATTTTTTTCCTATATTGAGAAACACATCACACAACTGAGAATACCAACCTACATAAAAAGTAACAAAATTCTCGGAAGAAAAGAAAATTTTAAAAACAGTATATATTTATATCTCATCCTTTATTTAACAAAAGTGTTGGATTAATTGTTTGAATTGACAGAGTAAACTCACAGAAATCTACTGTAAAATGTGTTTGTTCTTTTGACAGCGCATGATACTTTCAAGTCTTTTCCAGCACCATGATATGATTACCTCTGTAAGCAGTGTAGGGTATAATACTCCAATAAATTTGGCATTCCCTTGTATCAATTATGATTCTCTCATTCACTCTGTCATAAACACTACAGAGCATCCTTTTCCAACATTGATAACTCTAAGACCTTAGGTAGAGGTGGCTCAAGAGACAAGATAACTTGCAAAAATGATCCTGCACTTGTTGCAAAGTCTTTCCTGATTTGGGCCTTGTTCAATGTCGATAGCTTTTATACTACCTTGGTACTGAATCAGATTAATAATCCTGAGTGTGAAAAATGCCAATTCTCAAATCCAAAGAGGCCTGCAGACATTTTAATTTCTATCTCTAGAGAGGCAGGTGACCTTGCGTTAGGTGGTTCTTTTTATCTTCCGTCAAACGCACACCCCTGAGCTATGCTCCCAACTCCCAGGAAAGTCAATTCAGCCAGGTTTGGCAGTTGAGACCAGGCGGTGGGCAACAATGTGAGTCTGGGAGAATATTTCAATTGCAAAATGGGGATCTGGGGGGTACAAGACAGCATCAATAACAAGGGAGCTGCTAATATAAATAAATGTCCAATAGTTACAGTATCAGAATCAAATTTGGTACACTACTTTTGCTTTGCTCCCAAATCCACTACATTATGATCCATTCACTCTAAAGATAACATTCTATGTTGACCTGTTTTCACAGTGCACGTATTGCTGCTATTGTATTTATTTAGTGCCTCTCAGTCAGAAGCGTGCAATCTTAGGCTTTTGGTCAAAATCAATAAAAACGATTATGTGTATACATGAATCCTAAGAAGGAACTTACTTACACTACAGTTTTCTGAATAGGCATATTCTTCTCCTTCACACGTATTCAATGGATTTGTTTTAACCAATAAAATGAACAAGGTTAAATCTGGTAAACATTGCTTTACCTCAATTTTGGCTTTCAGAATGAATGATAGCTAAAGATAATACTGCCAGTGAAAGCACAGACAAGAAAATATGGCGAACTCCCAGGGGATCTATTTTAAATCATTTAGATTTTTGAAATAAAAGTAATGAAATGGTGACTCGCCTCATATTTTTCCCTCATAAGAAAGATAATGATTTCCCTGTAGGAGCTCATAATGTGGCAAAATGTCTGATGAAAAAGGCATAATGGAAAGTGAATTCATTATAATACTTCTTTGTCTCATTTTTGAGAAAAAATATTACATTGTGATAAATTATGTTCAATTCACAATTTATCCATTTTAGCAAAGAAAATAATTATTTCCATCATTGCCAAATATCTTCTGAAGATAGATATTTCAATTCAGTTTAATTTTATTGCAAAATTATTACCAAATGGGAAAGATTAAATTAACATAAGAGATGTTACCATATTTAGATATTCATGAATAATTAAAATTAAAAATGGAATTTTGAGTAAGACTTTTCATATTTCTGTTAACCAATATGCCCTTGTCGAGCAGTGAGAGACCAATTTTGACTTGGACATACTTTGTCAGCTCAGTTTGCCATTACAAAGCAGGAGATTTTATTAAAAATATTCTATCATAAAGAATTAACTTGTAACCTTTTAAATATGTCAATTAAATGACCATTAAATCCATGAATTTTTTCATGTAGCAAGTTACAATATACAAAAAAAAAAAATAAGAACTTCAGTGGTAAGGAAAAACCCTTAGAACTCTTTTACATTAAAAACACCTATATCAGCATCTGGGGTCTTAAAGGCTTGAAGGTAAACAAGCAGCCATCTAATTCAGAAGCAACAAAGCCCACATGGAAGAAG
>NW_022103906.1:53635395-53637474 GCF_000313985.2 Echinops telfairi | reverse complement strand
TGTTTTACTGTATTTTCCCTTTTTCGTTTAATAAATTGGGTAATACGAGTGTAATGGTGACTAAAGGGTGTTTTTTCATGTCCTCTATGCTCTAACTATGAAAATATTTGATTTACAAATAAGGAATCCTACTTCGCGGAATTTCATTTATCACGGTAGGGTCTAGAACGGATTAATCGCGATAAACGAGGGGTCACTGTATTCCTTTGCTGTTATTTGAGAATGAAGGTAATGCTTTATGCTGCTTTCCAAGTTTCAGGAATTATTTTAAGTGGTCTCTTAATTTGCTTCCCCTCCTGTAAGAGTAGAGATTCAGTATTTAGCAGAAATAATTGAAACAGACGATATCTTCAATTCTGTGTAGTTAAGATCAGAGATGTCATAGATGAATCTGAAAACTATTTGTGGATCTGAAAATTGAGCCAACTCTTTTAAATACTCTAGTAGTTTTATTTGAAAAGTTAGTAGCTTCATTACAATAAAATCAATAAATTGTATTAAAACATATTCTAATTTATAATATTATTAAAAGTCTAATATTCCTACTCTTTAGCCAAACAAATGTTTTTTACAATGGCCAGAACCAAAACTACAGAACTCATATATTATTCCAACCTTAAAATTCTATGAAGTGGCATTTTAATATTTCAAAGAAACCTTTAATTAATTAGGTCATTTAAAAAATAATCAAATCCTATCCTAAAGGGTTGTTTTTGTTGCTGTTAGGTTCTATTGAGCCAGTTCTGACTCGCAGTGACCCATGGATAAGAGAGAGGCAGTGTCCGGTCCTGTACCATCCCTAAAGTTGTTTTTTGTTTGAGTTCATTGTGGAAGTCACTGTGTCCATTTCTTGCTGCCACCTCTATTGTAGAAAGTGTTTAGTCAAAGTACCTGAGTAGGAGTCTCGCCATTCTGCTTGTATTCCTTCTGAGACAGGTGTGTTGGTTCTTTTGGCAGTCTCTAGTACTTTCAAGGTTCTTCATCAGCACCATAATTCAAGTGCATTCATTCTTCCTCAGTTTTATTATGCAATGCCCAATTTTTCAAATGCAGATGAAGTGATTGAAAACACCATGGCTGGGCCAGGTGTACCTTAGGCCTCAAATTAGCATGCCTCCTTTTCTTAACTTTAAGGAGACTTTTGGCTGAAGATTTACCCAACTCAGTTTAAGTTTATTTTGATGTGACCTCTTGGTCCAGTTGTGAGAATTTGGATTTTCTTTACATTGAGTTGCAATCATACTGAAGACTACAATCTGTTATCTTCATCAGCAAGTGCTTCAAGTCCTCCTCACCTTCACACGCATGCTTGTGTGATCCGCATATCACAGGTCGTTAATAAGCCTTCCTCCAATCTGATGCCACATTTTTCTTCATATAATTCATTCTTTGATTATTTATTCAGCATACAGATTGAATAAGACACTGACTCACAACTTCTCTGATTTTAATCATGCAGTAGTCCCTTTTTCTGTTCACACAGCTGCTTCTTGATCAGTATGTAGGCTCCACAGGAGCACAATAAAGTGTTCTTGAATTCACATTCTCTCAAGGCTACCCATAGTTTGCTATGATCCACATAGTTAAACATGTAGATCTTTCTGATGTTCTCTTCTTTCAGCCAAGATCCACCTGCTATCAACAATAATATCCCTGACTCCGTGTCCTCTTCTTAATCTGTCCTGAACCTCCAGCAGCTTCCTGTCAATGTACTTCAGCAACTGTTGTAGGGTGATCTTCATTGAAAGTTTACTTGCATATAATATCAATGATACTGTTCTATAATTTGAGCATTCTGTTGGGTCACCTTTTTTGGAATGGGTACAAATATGGATCTGTTTTTTAGTCAATTGGTCAAGTAGTGACTTCCAAAGTCATGTGCATAGTTGAGTAAGTACATCTAATGCTTCTTGGCTTATTGAAGCATTTTAATTGGTATTCCATCAATTTATGGAAATTTAGTTTTGATCAGTGCTTTCATTGAAGCTTAGATTTCTTTCAGTTCCACTGGTTCTTTATCACACACTCTCTCTTCAAATGATTGTATGTCAACCAACTTTTTGTGGACAAATGATTCTT
>NW_022103906.1:53606632-53634092 GCF_000313985.2 Echinops telfairi | reverse complement strand
ACTATCAGGTTTGACCTTCATTTGGCTCTCTGTACTTCCTCTCAGCTAGATTGCACTTGATCTAACCCCACCAGGCATTCTATGCTCTCCTTACCCATAGATTTTAAAACTCTTGTTGTTCCCTTGTCCCTAGGTTTGCCAGCTCCCCCCCTCCCTTTCCCTCACCTTCTCCTCTCTCCTGTACCTCCCAACTGTTGGTCCTGTTGTTTTCTCCTTGGGATTGCTTATTCTGCCTATCTTATATAGATAGACATCAAAACAAAAACAGCCTATGAATAGTTCCAGGTCTGTCTGCTGACCCTTATGAATATTGTCTGATCAGGTCTGATGCAGTGCGAAGCCCTAATTCCTGACTCCAAAGGCTATTTTCAGAATTCCTCAGGGGCTTTGTTGCTTTGTTCCCCTTACTGCTCTGCTGCACTGCCTTTTTGTTCCACTGTGCAGTGGGGGGTCAGGCTGGGCACAATCCCCACACTGTGTCTCTGGTGCTGCCCCCATAGCACTGTGGGTTAGTCAGGTGATGTCCTGTCTCGTGGTGAGGCCAAGTCTACTGTCCTTTCTGGGCATTGGCTGCTCTGAGCGGGAATGCCATCCTTGAAGCTTGGTCGGCCTGGATGCTGTCCAATCTCTCTCTCTCTTTCCCTCTTAGTTTGTTCCCGTGTGGTCTGGGCAGACCTGTCCCTCTCTCTAGGGTGGATCTTCACCGCTGTCCTCTGTAGTGCATTCTTCTGGGGGTGGGGGTGACGCAGAAGGTCATAATTTTGGCTCTTGTGGACCTTTTTAAAATTTTTGTCAACTCCAATATGAATTTACATATGAGCAATTGATCAAGTGTTCCACAGTAAGACCCTGGCCTGGTTTTACCTCCTCATATGGAGGCTCTCCATCATCTCTTCCCACAATTGTAGTCAACTTGATATTTGCATGTTTTTTCTGGAGAAGTATATGTGTATAGTTACCTTTTATGTTGTTGAAAACACAATAACTATATTTAAATAAACTTTCCTGGTACTCAATATTAATCTATTTTGAATTGAACATACTATAAATTTATTAATATTGTATTAAAAGAAAATTCATTATATAATTCTCTTAGAATTCAGCCTGTGTAGAGGAGAGAGTAAAATATAATTTTTGCGGCAAATATATGGGAGAATATCTTTGAAAAGGAAGCTCCAAAAAAGTGTCATAAAGTCTTTAAATATATAGAGATAGATATACTTGTATATTGAGGAGCAGTGAATTATTTAATGTGTCTCTTATAGCCAAAGTCTGTAACTTCTGCCAAGCGACATTTTTCAGCCTAAGTTTCAGTAATAAAGTGGAGGTGGGGGGACACTAATAGGATTATCTACGAGCAATGTTAATGGCAAACATTGGGATTGACATCCTTTTGGGTATAAAATGAGCCTTCTGAGAGTAGGAGGCCAGACGTCATGTAGCGTATCCTGTGGGCCTCAATATCAACAATAAACCTTCTAGATCCAGAAGACGGCTGTGACATCAGAGGAATAGCAACAGATCCAGGAGCCAGATTATGGTACAGGGTGTTAGACTTCCCAGCCCATGGGGCAAGTAAAGCGAGTGCTAGTGGGCAGGACGCTGGCTTGTGGAGTGGGCTTCTTCTCGGCACTTACTTGGAGAAGCTGAGATTGCTGATCCACACACGAGACTGAGTGCCTTCAGGCTGAGGTTTACTTGAATGGGGCGCGTCTGGACACTGAACCCAGAGAGCTGGATTACTCAACTACAAAGCATGACCACATGCCGTCATATGGAGGCTTCTAGGGGAATAGCATGCCCTTTAGACATTTATTGGCAGCCTGGAAGAACTTAGTAACACAGCCTGCTGAGCAACTCTGGAGGGCGCATTTCTCCCTCGCATTGCAAGTTGTTAACTTTCTTAATAACCCCTAAATCATGACTGATATCTGTGATTTCTGTCTAGTAATTGCAATGAATATTATAATCCAGATATAACAATAGAGAATGTTAGTTAAGATAACACCAAAAACAAACAAACTCCTTGCTATCTAGCGACTTCTGACATCTGGCAGCTTTTTAGGGCAGGGCTCAAGGCTATATTAAATTATTTTTATATCTAAATAAATGGAAAGAGAGTGTAGATATCACACATAATTATTGCAAAATATATAGTACTGGCAATCATATGGAACAACAGAAACATTTATATATTTCTATTGTTAAAAGGTACTATCCAGTGTGTTCAGACTCATAATGATCCAACAATTAATTTTCAATGGAATCATCGCTACAACCCTGTGTAAACCCATTCTTGCAGCCACTTTGGGCGTCCTTCTTTATCTGACACTCTCCCAAGGTTGATGTCCTTCTCGAGGTACTGATTCCCGCTGACAACTTGCCCGTGGTATGAGAGATGTCGTATTGCCATCCGCACTTTGAAATGAGTATTGTTGCTGTTCTCCTTCATAATAGGAGATAATTTTTTTTAGATCTTCTGGCATTCTATGTTAGATTTAACATTCTGTACCAATGCCATAACTCAAAAGCACTATTTCTTTTTCAGTCTGGTCTTTTTTATTCTTTCCTAAATGTATGTGGCAAATGAAAGTATCATGACTTGGATCGGGGCAAATTAATCTTCTAGGTGATGTCGTTGCCTTTTAAAACTTTAGGAGCATCATTTACAGCAACTTTTACCAACATGATATGTTATTTGATTTTTTTTGACTCTTCATACTTTGATTGTGGATCAAAGTATAAAGAACTTCTTCATACCTTCAATATTTTTTCTATTTATCATTATGTTGAATATTGGCTCATTTATGTGTATTTTAATTGTTTTTATGGTGATTTGTATAATCCATCCTAAATCTGTATGGCTCTTCATTACCAAATGCTTCAAGTCCTCTTTATTTTCAGCAAGTAAAATTATGTCAGCTATATCTGCCTCTAATCCTGATGCTGGATTCATCTTCTTACCCTCTCTGATTATTTGCTCAGCATAGAGTTTACATAAATATAGTGAAATCACAGTCCTAATGCAAACACTTTCTGTTTTTAAAACAGTCAGTATATCCTTGCTCTCTTTGAAAGACTACCTCTTAATCTACGTGCATGTTTCACATTAGCACAATTTTCTAGTAGCAATGTAAATTGAGATAATTACTGAGATATTTGTTTAATGCCATTCCCAACCACTATATATATGTTCTACTCTGATGGTTTTCTTAATTTGAATTTCCAGATCAGATTAGCCAATGGCTGACACTAGTGGAATTTATGAAGAAAGTAAATTCCAGGTATTTAATTCTTTAGTTTCCTTCCTGACAGATCTTGGAGTTCGTTTGTGCCTCACTAATTAAGCCCACATATCATGCCAGGTATGATGAAGCTCATACAGCTTTTGTCTCTAAATTTCGGTAACTGTTTCATTTCATGTCTTTTCCTTTCCAGGCCTACCCCGAGAAGCAGCTCACAGGTTTCTGTAGCAGGGACTTCTGCTTTGTCTCTTCTGCAGTTTGCCTGTTGTTAGTTGTCATTGAGTCGACGCTCCTAGTCCGACTCGGTTACGCCTAGCAACCCATGCGCACTAGAACAGAGCACTGTCCGGCCCTGCACGCGCCTCTCAATTGTTATACTGGAGTCCATTGTTGCAGCCAGTGTGTCCGTTCATCTCATTGAGGGGCCTCTTCTTTTTAATATTTCCAGCGGGTTCTTTCATTTTCAGTCATTACCATCAGCAAAGGGGAAACCCCCAAACCTTTACTCCATCTATGTCACTAGGGTGAATCTACTTTGAGGAGGAGATTCTTATCCCGTTGTATTTGGGGTGCCTTCAACCCTGGGGAGTCCTCTTCTACAGCTCTATCAGGCAAAGCTCCACTGCTATTTACAAGGTTGTCTGTAGCCAATCTCTTAGAAGGAAATAGCCTGTTCCTTCTTCGAAGTCTTGTCTTTGTCCGAAATCTCTGCTGAAACCTATTAAAATTGGATGACCCTGTTGATATTTGAAATATCATTTACATAGCTTCCGACTTCAACACACAAACTACCACAGTCCAGCGAACAGACAAACAAACTGGGGTTTCTTTGACTACAGCTTTACAAACCCATTTATTACTCTCTCTTGCATCACTGCTGTTGTGAAGGGCCATTGAGTCAGTTCCGAGGCATAGTTACACTATGTGTAACTGAATAAAGCACTGCTCAGTCCTGAGTCATTCTCACAATCAAAGTTAATGTACATTGAAGCTTACTGTCTGCAGCCATTGTGTCAGCCCATCTCGTTTAAAAAAACTCAACCCTCTGAGCTGCTTCTGGTTTTGAACTGCCGGCTATGTAAATCGCAACCATACACATAATACTACACCACCAAGGCTCCATTTCTTACTGAGAGGCTACCGTAATTCAGGTATCTATTTCCTTCTGCTACTTTAATCCAACTACTTGGACAATTAGCATAATTCAGAGTATCATGGTTGGAAGTGGCAAACTGTTTTCAAACAACCCAAATGAACCTTAACAATGTTCACTCCCCAAACACTACACATTTTTTTCTTAATTATCCTGTGAAATATCATGAATAGGTTAAAGATGTGATTCAGATTGTCTCATCGCCCGGAGAGCATGAGCCTGGATCTGAGTAGACAGAACCCCTGGCTTTGTGATCCTTCTCCATAAACACCTTCAATTATTTATTCCAACACGATGGGAAAATGTATATTTTATTATGTGGAAAATAATTGGGAATCATCTACCTAGATTAACTATTTCATGTAATAGGACACTGCATAAACTATTTCATGTAACAAGACACTGAATGAAAATATTCAGAGTACCATGATGGAAAGTGGCAACATCATTTAAACAACCCACATGTCTATAGGAAGAGTAACAACTATGCCAATGTTTGCATCATTATGAATTACATATAATAATTTTAATTATAATATAGATACAAGTATAAATGATTATTTTAATGATGCTATATAATTGAGGATTGGGATTGTTATCTAGGTTGTTAACCCAAGATCAAGATAGACAAACAATATATGTCAAAGACACAGAGAGATCTTCAAGTCACTAGAATATTTTAATCTGATAAGGTCATGTGTATCTATTTTATTGTTCTAGCAATATTAACATTTCTGTTTTTCTTATTTTACATATGGTAAATATTATTAACACTTTTTCTAACTCTGTAACTACTGCTGAATGATACAGAAAGCATCAAGAAAAGATGGAAAGAATACACAGACTCACCAAAAAGACCTATTCAACATTCCATTTCAGGAGGTAGCATATAAGCAAGACCCAGTTGTGCTGAAGGAAGATATTGAAGCTGACTCAAAGCATTAGCAAAAACAAGGCCCCAGAAATTGATGGAATACCAATTGAAATGTTACAACAACCTGATAGAGCACTTTATCATCTACATCAGAACATTTGGGAGACATCTCTTTGGCCATCAGATGCCAGGAAGAGATCCATATTTGTACCCATTCAAAAAAAAAAAGATGACCCAATAGAATGCTCAATTTATAGAACAATATCATTGATATCACATGCAAGTAAAATTTTAATAAAGTCATCTGACAACAATTGTAGCAGTACATTGACAGGGAAATATCAGAGGTTCAGGTGTTATCCAGAAGAGGCCATGGAACAAGGGTTACCATTGTTGCTGTTAGATGGATCTTGGCTGAAAGCAGAGAATACTAGAAAGAAATTTACTTGTGTTTTATTCACTATGCCATGGCATTGGACTGTATGGATCATAACAATCTATGGATAACATCAAAGAGAATGGAAATTCCAGAACAATTGTGCTCATGTGAAACTTGTACATGTATCAAGATGCAGTTGGGCAAACAGAACAAGAGAATACACCATGATTTAAAATCAGGAAAGGTGTGTATTAGAGTTGTAACCTCTCACCATACATATTCAATCTGCACACTGACCAAATCATCAGAGAAGCTGGCTTAGATGAAGAAGAATGTGACATCAGGATTGGATGGAGGCTTATTAACAACCTGCAATAAGCAGATGAGACAACTTTGCTGGCTGAAAGTGAGGATGACTTGAAGTATTTGCTAATGAAGATCAAGGATTGCAGCCTTGTATGTAAAGAAAACCAACATCTTCACAACTGGACCTATAGTCACATCATCACGATACGTACATGGAGAGGTTGTCAAGGATTTTGACTTGCTTTGATCCACAATCAGTGCTTATGGAATCAACAGATCAATAGATCAAAAGATATATTGCAGTAGGTAAATCTACACAAGACTTCTTTAGAGTACTGAAGAGCAAGGATGTTACTTTGAGGACTAAGACGTGCCTGACCCAAGCTATGGTATTTTCAATTGCCTCATGGATATGAAATGTGGACATTGAATAAGGAAGACCGATTAAGAATCAATGCAGTTGAATTGGGATGCTGGAGCAGAACATTGAAGGTGCCATGGACTGCTGAGAGGACAAACTGGTCTCTCTTGGAAGAAGTACGGCCAGGGTGCTCCTTGGAGGCAAGGACGGCGATACTTCTGACATATTTGGACCAGTCCGGAGAGATCAGTTCCCTTGAGAAGGGCTTCCTGCTTAGTAAAGTGGAGGGGCAGTGAAAAAGAGGAAGGCTCTCAAGAGATGGATTGATAACATGTCTGCAACAATGGACTCAGGTAGGGGAACAATTGTGAGGATGGCATGACTGGATAGCATTTTGTTCTGTTGTACATAGTATTTTTATGGGTCACAACTGATTCAATGGAAGCTAACAACAACCACTATAACTATTGATGTGTTTGCTCCCTAAAATATTTTACTAAGCTGTTTAGTGAAGGTGTAGTAGTGGTTATGAGTTGGGCTGTAACCCAAAAGATTATCCGTTTAAAACTACCAGCCCCTCTATAGGAGAAAGATGGGAATAAACTCCCATCAACAGTTCAGTTGCAGAAACGCAAAGCTGCAGGTCTTCCTTGTTCTATGGGGTCACTATGAGTTGGCGTCGATTCAATATCAGTTATGTTTGAGGTATACAGTCTACATACTTATATAGAAATGAACCTAGGCATTATTGATACTTTGCAACATTTGTGCTTGGGCAGAGAAAGTCATAAAATGATATAGCATTATGAAAAGTAATCAAATACTAAGACATTCATCCATGTACTATTCTGTGCACCTTTCAGTGTCATTCATTATGTAATTGGCATAATAAACGAATATTCTCCTAGGAGAAGCAATTCCAGTAGTACAAGAAAATGGTTTCATATACATCCCCACAGTTCCTAAAAGCTCCATAAAAGTACTTTCAGAAAGGAGATGAGCGAATGAATGATCCTTGGCCTCATCTAATGTTTGCAATTGATTGCTTCATAAAAGTTATGTACTTCAGAAAGTCTTCAGGTAGTCATAACATTGTAACTAAGGCCGAGGACTTCTAAATTAAAACATGATCCCCTCCAGAAGCATAATTAAATTAATGGTAAACCATAGCTATCTAAATCTGTGTGAGGAGTGGCTTTCAAAGACTGGATAAGAGAACGTCTGCTTATAGTTACCATTTTCTCCTTCAAAACTTTCCTAGTAGAGGATTCTTATCTTTTCTATCAAAGATAACAGTTTGTTCATCTTTTAAATGAGGGTATCCTCATCTAGAAAATCATCCTTGGAAGATGGGTGGTTTGGGAGATATGTACCCCAAAAGTAAATGGCAGCAACTGCAGCAGCCAGCTCTGGGAGGAAAACGATATCCATTTTGATTACTAAACTTCAAAGGAGCTTGTTGGCACAATGGTTAAGAACTCATTACTACTAAAAGGTTGACAGTTTGAAACTGCTCAGCTCCCAAATGAGAAAGAACCGACAATATGCTCCTGAAAACATTAACAGCCATGAATACTCAACAGGGCAGTTTGCCTCTGTCATATGGTATCACCATGTCTCAAAAATCAACTCAAAGACCAACAATTACCACAAAATTAGATTCATTTGAGACACTTTCATGTTCTAAGTAAAATATAATCATACATTGCCCACACTGTTATGACTATTCAATAACAATCCATCATTATAAATTAATACCAATATAATCAATCCTTCTGTCTTTTGAAAAAGTGTTTCTGGTTATTGTTATTTTGAAACCTGGTGTCAGGTTGTGCCCCTTCCTAGTTGTGGGATTTTTGACAACCTGTTCAAATTCTTTAAGTTTTAACTTTCTTTTCTGACAAATATCAATAATGCCTAATTTGCAAAGATTGTTTGTGGCAAGAAACTTGAAACTTTTCTATCCTATTCATGTAGAACTTTGGGCTAGACAGGATGGAGATGGCAGGTGTGACTAGGAAGGCAGGTGTGACTAGGAATGACAGGATTGAGATGGCAGGTGTGACTAGGAAGGACAAGATGGAGATGGCACGTGTGACTAGGAAGGACAGGATAGAGATGGCAGATGTGACTAGGAAGGGCAGGATGGAGATGGCAGGTGTGACTAGGAAGGACAGGCTGTAGATGGCACGTGTGACTAGGAAGGACAGGATGTAGATGGCACGTGTGACTAGGAAGGACAGGATGTAGATGGCACGTGTGACTAGGAAGGACAGGATGGAGATGGCACGTGTGACTAGGAAGGACAGGATGGAGATGGCACGTGTGACTAGGAAGGCACACTTCTCACTACAATTTGCAGCAACCAATGTGGTTTGTGGTATAACTTCAATTTGAATAAAGTGAATGCAATTCTAAATATTCTTACTTGGTTATGCCTCAGTGTATTTCTCTAGTTTTTGTGTACTTCTTCCAAATGGTGTAGTCACCAAATTCCAATTCCAGGGAGACTAGTATGATTGGCCCAGGTAAATTAGGTAACAACAAATAGTGCTTCAAATCAGGTCTCTGGTTGCTTACACTTGAAGAAGGGAGGGACTCTGCTAGAAGAGAAGGAAATGTTTCATTGACGTGGTAGCATTAAGTAGGTTCATGTGTTGGGTATTAAGTCATTATTTTAGAATATATAGCTACTGAGAAAATGTTTGCTTCCCCCTTTCACCTATTAAAATTCATCCAATACACATATTTTTCCCGCTTTGGTTTTGTAAATGCAGCAATAAGCAATCATTGATGTTCAAGTTCTACTTGAGTCATTTACCTGGTACTTCCTTACTGATCTCATTTATGAGACTGTGATAGTACTACTTTCTTTCCCAGTTTCAGCTGTCCAGTAAGTGTTGTATTGCTAACCAAATAGTCGATGGTTCAAACTCATGAGCTGATCTTCTGGATAAAGATATAAATTCTGTATGCTCCTGTAAAGATCTGCAAATCTTCAGAAACTCTAAACAGAGTCAATATAAGACAGAATTGACTCAATAGCAGTGAGTATTTAGGTCTTCAAAGTATCTTGTGTTATGTATGACTCACTCATCTAATATAGAAGTAGAACATGCATTTAGAAATGCAAAGCCTTATTAAAAATGAGCAGTTACACTATTAATGGATGTTAGGAAATACTAAAAATATAAAAATGAAAGTCTCTGACCTACAAAAGATGAGTAATGAAGTTGAACTAGACCTGCTCAGTGTTTTCCTAATCACATATTTTGGGTGTAATTAATATTCTAATACATGGAGCCCTACTAGTTAAGTGGTTACACAATGGGCAGTGATCCTCAAGGTCAAAGCTTTGAACCCACCAGTTACTCTGCAAGAAAAAGAAAGAGATCTCTACACCCGTTAGCAGTTAGAGTCTTGGGAAATTCACAGGGACAGTTCAACCTTGTCCTACAGGGTCGCTAGGAGTCTACATCAACTCCATGACAATGACATTGGCTTTGGTTTGTTACATGATATGCAGAAAAGGAATAATGCTTATTTTTACTAATGTATCCCAGGATCCTTCAAATTAAATTCTGTATTAAATAGATATTAAAAGGCAAACAACAAATTGGGCCATTTTTACATATACAGATATTAAAAACAAACCTACCAACAGTCAATTTTGACTATAGCTACCCTGTAGGGCTGGGGAAAATTACTCCTATGCATTTGGGAAACTGTACCTGTTTATTGTTGTTGTTAGGTGCCACCAAGTGTGTTCTGACCCAAAGAGACACTATGCACAACAGAAAAAACACAGCAGTATCCCGTGCCATCCTCACAATTGTTCTAATGCCAAAGGCCAATGTTATAGCCACTGTGTCAATCTATCTCCTTAAGGGCCTTCTTTTTTTATTGCCACAATACTCGACCAGATATGATGTCCTTCTCCAGGAACTGGTCTCTCCTGCCAACATGTCCAAAGTATGTGAGACCAAGTCTTGCCCCCTTTGCCTCTAAGGAGCATACGGGCCTGACTTGTTTCAAGATGGATTTGTTTGTTTTTTTTAGCAGTCCACAGTACTTCCAATATTCTCCTGCAGCAGCACCTTTCAAATGTGTTGATTCTTCTTCAGTCTTTTTAATGCAATGTGCAATTTTCACATGCATATGAAGCAATTGAAAATACCTTGGTTTGGGGCAGGCACACCTTAGTCCTAAAAGAAAGATCCTTATTTTTCAATACTCTAAAGAGGTCTTGTGCAGCAATGTATCTTTTGATCTCTTGACTTCCATGAACATTGATTGTGGAGCCAGGCAAGACAAAATCCTTGACAACTTCAACTTTTTCTCCACTTATCTTGTTACCTATTTGTCCAGTTGTGAGCATTTGGTCTTCTTTACATTGAGTCGAAATCAATTCTGAAGGCTACAATCCTTGATGTTCATCAGCAAGTGTTTCAAGTCCTCCTCACTTCCAGTGAGCAAGGTTGTGTCACAGGCATATTGCAGGTTGTTAGTAACCCTTCCTACCATCCTGACGCTGCATTCTTCTAATGATCTGTTCACCAAATAGATTGAGTGAGAGAAATACAACCCTGTTACATATATATATATATATATATATAAATATATATATATATATATATATGACACATACTGTCATTTTTCCAATCTTAAAAAGTATTCAATATTTTACCACAAATACATGTTTTTATCCATTCCCTACCCTTCACATTTCAGATGATAGATTTATGTGGAATTTTATTCAGTGATTTATTGGCACCTAGTGAGATAATCTTATGATCAAGTGATTATATGTAAACTGATATTGGGAAATACATTGGATTTTGAAAGTTAGTCAACTAGCATTTCCAATAGAAACATATTTGATCAAGGTAATTATATTTTATATATTGCTGCAATCAATTTGTTAATATTTTCACAAACATATTTGTGTCAATATTCATGATGGAGGACACTGGTCTTTGGTGTTTGTGTGAATTTGTTTATGCTCATTTTTTTTCTCTCTACGTTTTGAACCAAGTGTATACCAGCATCTTAGAATGAGTTGGCAGGTGGTTCTACATACTATGATGGATAGCAACCTGTGAGCCGACATCTGAGGTGCTCTGCAGAGAAAGAATTGATGGAAACTGAAAGACATCTGGAAACGATTAGCCCAATAATTTCACAAACATTGAACCAACAATGGAAGAGAAGGAGAAGGAGCACTGTTGGTGCGATGGACAAGCAATCCTCTGCTAAGGGAGAGTCTATGTTCGAATTCACTAGTTGAGTCAAATGCATTAGTCACCTAGTGATACAAGGATGGAGTTGGCGGTTGCTATAATATCACAGCTTGGAAAACCGATAGGGGCATATCTATTTTGTCCTACAGAGTCACTATGAGTCAGATTGACTAGAAAGCAACTCGTTTGATTCGGTTTGGTTAAGGTTCAACAAACCAAAACCCCACAGAAATAATGTCACTGGCATTAAGAATGCTCAGCACTGAGGAACGTTGAGTAGACAAGTGAGTGCTTTCATTTTGTGTGCTCACCCTTAGCAAAATATTATATGTATTTTTAGGATTTAATTTACCTCTCATCATTTGATATACCTTGGACTATTTCCAATAAAATGAGTGTGGTTGTTACATAATATTTTGTCTACTTGAGACTTAAGAGTGAAGGGTGGACTTTAGACTGTCAATCAGGTCACAGCTTGATGACTTCATTTGGAGGAACTAAGGAGATAAATAACTCGCTGGAGGCAGGACACACACTCTCTCCCTGCGAGACAGTCCTTTTGAGAAGACACATGGAGCTATGATAGAGCCCTGGAGCTGAAGAAACCAGGTGGAAACCCCTGCCAGAGCTGAGATCCTTCTACTGCTACTGGTCCACAAGACTTTCCACCCATTGGCCTGTGTTCTTCCTGAATTTGACGTCACTGCATGTGGTGTGTGAGTTTGAAGAGGAATTTATAGACTGGTATCGGACATATTGGCTAATATCAGACTTATGGACTTGAATTGGACTGGACCAGGCTGCTTTCTTAATATACAATCACTCTTTGATATAAAGCTCTTTCTTACACACATATGCGTTGTCTGGATTTGTTTCTCGACTCTCCCCAGACTAACAAATATTTCCCAATTCTATTGTCATAGGTCCTGTCAGAAGTGGGAGTGAAAGTATGTCATAAGTGAAATGGCAGTGACAGTCACTCTCACATCATTATTATTAGATGTTCTTCAGAGTATTATGCATCTGAAGAGATCAGAGCTGATTGATCATTCTTATACGGAGCCAGATAGCCTATGGATTAAGGCAGATATTTGAAGAAAGTTTTCAGAGAAAACTTATGACACTGGAATTACCCAATTTGTCCTTATTTACCTGGTACACCTACCAAACGAAATTTTGGATTTTCTTGAAATATTTCATGTTAAAAGATGAAGGAATTTTTCAAAATTCAAAGAGTAGAAAGTAGAAACTGCAGTTAATAAAACATTCAGCTCCTCTAAATTTTACTGCTGAAAGTCATGACAAAGGAATTTTTATATTTAATATTAAAAATGGGAAGATATAATATTACAAAGATAACTATAATAGTTTTAAAAGAATCAAAATATCTTGGAATAAATCTGGCAAAATATATGCAGGAGCTATACTAAAAAACTGAAAATATCATTTTGAGAAATTAAATAGGACAAATAAATGGCAAATTATATTTATGGGTTGCAAGTTTCAATATTGTAAAGGCATAATTTCTTTTTTCAGACATGATTTATGGATTCAATAAAATCTCATCAAAATTTCTAAAGACTTTTTGTGGAAGTATAATAAAGTAATTCAAAAGTTTTTAGGAAAATAAGACTAGCCAAGACAATTTTGAAGAACAAAGACAAAAGGCTTACTGTATCCAATAACAAGACTCATTACAAAGCTACCATATTAAACCAGCATGAGGATACTAATAAATAAAGGACTAGAGTTGAGAATCTAGAAGTAGACCTATACATATTAGAACATTTGATTTATAATGAAAATGGAAAAGCAGAGAAGTAGAAATAAGAAAAAAATTGAAAACATGGTGCTGTCAAATTTATACCTTAATGAAAGAAAATAGGAGACTGCCTACTTTACAACATTTGCAAACCTTAATTTCAGAGTCTGGAGGATTGGGGCTATAGTCTCAGGGGACACAGAGCAAACTGGTATAACATATTTCACAAAGACGATGCTTTAATTCAGACTTCTGTAACAACTGTGGTCTTAATGCTTGCAAGCAGCCATCAAAGGTGTTGGACAGAGGAAGGATGATGACGAAAATTGAGAGACATAAGGAAATAATTAGTCCAAGGAACTAATGAATCATGCAAACACTGGTTTCCACAACCCTGAGATCAGAACTAGGTGGTGTCTGGCTACCTCTGCTAACTGCTCTGCAAAGGATCTCATTAAAAGGTCTTGAATAGAAATTCAAAATAGCTCAATGCTATAGCATCAATTTTGACTCATGGCAACTCTATAGGTTAGACTGTGATACAATGGGGAAAATGTAGAACAGAACATAAAATCATAAAATGATCAGGCTTACAGGTTGGATCAATACTGGCTGTATTTGAAGAACTATGGCCCTTAGTCACTCTTCATGTCTGAAACCGAACTCATCCCCCCTCTGCTAGAATAACCAACTCGCTCAGATCAAAAGGGCACATTCATCCAAAGGCACCTAATTAACAATGAAAAGTTTTGAAAAATCAATTCCATATTGATTGTAAATATATGTAGTAAAGAACATAAAAATATAAAAAGTTAACAGAAAAATGTCTTCAGGGTTTTGAAGAAAAATATTTTTCTTCACTGAAATACACAAGCATTAATTTTACCGAAAAATCGAGACATTTAAATATTTATCTTGATTTTGGGAAATAGATTTATTAAAGAAAATTTCCATTTCAGGAATATTCACATGTATAGTTCAGTAAGAATAATTATGGTTATAATAAAGATGAATAATTTGTCCTGCATTAAATGTAATAACCTCTGAATATAAAACACCATGCCTGTTGAGAATTCTATATCAGTACAGCATTCCTGTACAGATAATCAGAGAGACTGAATGATAAGGAAAACCAAGAATGGGATGTACAGAAACATATTTGAAGAAGATATTTCAATACATATAATTTATGAAGGTTTTCAGAATTTCAATACATATAAAATTCATGAAGGTATTCAGAAATAAAAAATAACACCTACAAATCATTCAACATATTACTAGAAAGAACTATGTGAAAAGATTTGATCATATATTTTTCACTAAGAATATATAAAAGGATGATAAATATAAAAGATATTCACCCCCATATTTAATTGGGGACAGGGAAGTTAAAACAAAAGTGAAACCATCACGTATTTGCCAGAATTAATGCAATTAAAAATGCTAATTCCACGTGTTGGCAAAAGTATGAAGCAATGGTTAAACTGTAAATGCATAAATCTACTTTCGAAAACCATCTTTATTATTAACTACAACTTTATGTCCCTGGAGTTGCACATGCAGAAATATACAGAAATGTATACAAGAGCATGTCAAAGTTATGTGCAGCATTGTTTTAGTTACCATTATATAGAATTGCCAAGTTTGAAACAAAATGTAATATCTCTTACACTAAATAGATATTGTGATATTTTTTGCATAATGTGTTACTCGACAATATAGAAAATAAATGAACATATGAAGCATGCAATCACACAATAACATGGATAAATCTAAAGAAAATGTGATAGTGTTGGGTGGGGTAAATAATCCAATCAAGAAATAGAGGTTAAGAGAGAGGAGGAGGGAAAGGGGGCGGAGGTTAGACAGAAGTAGGAAGGACAAAGGGAGGGTGGGGTGAGGAGGCAGAAATGAAGGACAACACAAACAAATACACTATATGGCCCCATATGTGAAAGTTTTGAAATCAGGCAAAACTAGTCTTAGTTTATAAAGAAAGATTTAGGATTACTGTACTAGCAATGCTGTAATTTCCCAGTATGGTCGAGAATTGGATAGGTATGTTCATTACACATAATTTTATATGCATTTCCAATATGTCTAAATAAAAAGCATACTACATATTTCAGAACAAAAATCGAACTCACTGCCATCAAGTAGATGGCAGCTCATAGGGACCCTACAGAACCCAGTACAACTGTTGCTAGACCAGCTCTTCATGAGAGTAGAAAGCCCCATCGTCCTCCTAGGCAGTAGCTGGTGGTTTCCAACTGCCCACCTTGAAATTAGCAGCCCACCACATAACTACTGCAACAGGACTCCTCTCAGTCATATGTACTAAATAAATATGAGTCAATGCATGCTGCTTTTCTGGGGAATTATACACTGTTAATTCCTCATTATCCACTTCCCTTACACACAAGCTTCAATGGTTTATTTCCAGGCATTTATCAATATTTTAAATTTTGTTATTTTCTCTCTTGATTGACACTGTCAACTAGTGTCAATCTAAGGAGCAACCTATGAAGACTGAAGAGTCTTTACTCTAAGCACATCTGGTGATTTATAACTTTGTCCCAGCTTTATGAAGTTGTGACAACTCAGTTTTTTCCCAGTAGACATGTTTCTATTAATTTAATATGAATATAAAAGTGCAATATAATATTATAATATGTAAATGAAATGTAAATATACCATTGACAAGTCAGTATTTGCTGCAGGAAGATTGTACTGTCATGTGATAATACAAAATGTTCATGTCTTAGCTAACATATAAAAAATGGGACAGTAAAAGGCATTCTAATTAAGTAACTACATGAATGTAGTAAAGTCTGATTTCTTCAAAAGCACCATGGTTTAAATGTATGACCCTCTAGTGTATTTTACATGTTATTAGGAGAAACTAGTCCCTGGAGGAGGACATGATGCTTGGTAAGGTAGCAGGGCAGCGAAAAAGAAGACCTTTGACATGAACAATGGGCACAGAGGCAAAATCTATGGACTCAAACATAAGGACAATCATTAAGGAGGCCTCATGGCCAGGCAGTAATTCATTCTGTTGTATACAGGGTCACGAGTCAGAAGCAACTTAACAGAACCTCGCAACAAGAAGCATCTTTCTAGGAGCCCTGGGAGTGCAGAGG
Source organism: Echinops telfairi (assembly GCF_000313985.2). Classification (NCBI taxonomy): domain Eukaryota; kingdom Metazoa; phylum Chordata; class Mammalia; order Afrosoricida; family Tenrecidae; genus Echinops; species Echinops telfairi. The sequence continues at coordinate 53,617,629 of NW_022103906.1, read as the reverse complement.
GTTAGGGGTTGGGCTGCCAGCCTCGAGCTCAGCCAGGCCAAACTACCAGCTGCTCCATGGGAGAAACCCAAGCTTTCTAGTCAAAGCGGTACAGTCTTGGGACCCAAGTGGAAGTTCTACGTTGCACTGTAGGGAACTATGAATCGTAGTGGGCTCTATGGCAATGGATTTGGTTTGAAGGGTATGTAAAATTATTTCATAATGAGTTCCATTTTAAATCTCTACATGGAATAATAGGTTTTTCCAGACTCAATGTCAAATTGACAAACATACATTTTGTAAATTTTGTTCGATCCAATTTTTAAAACTGAGTCTACTCTGGCCACGATATTTAAGCATGATTATTGCAGTGCAGAGGGGATTGAGCTGGTTTTAATTGTTTTACTCATTCTTTTACACCTCTTCTTCTGTAATGATAAATGTATTATAATTCAATGATAAGAAGTAAAAAATAACTGAAGAAATCACCATTTTCCCCTAAAAGTTCAATATTTGTGAGTGGAGAGCATTATAAATTGCTTTGAATAATAACCCATCCAAAGCACTGCTCTGTAACTCATATTGGTTAGAATGTAACAGAATAAGAAATCTTCCTTGATGTAGCAACATTATAAGTCGACTTCTGATGCTTGGAACTTGGAAAATACATAAAGGTGACAATCCAGAAAAAAAATGTTTACAAATTTGGATCTATATTTTGTTAGTGTTTGACTAAAAATAATTTTTCTATAATGTTTTTTATTTTTTATTATATGTCCTTCCTTAGTTTTATATTTTCATATGACTTTTTAGCTCTTTCATATATATACATACAGTTATTTCAAATATGTTATTAAAATGTAATTTCATTCTTCTACCTAATTTTGTTAGGCTCTTACAGACCTATTCTGGCATGCATGGGATTGTCATAAATTAATATTGGCTTGACAGCAAGATATGGTACCTTATACCAAGCACTGAGCTGAGTATAGGCAGTGAGCATATCAAACAAAAGATAAGCGGGACTTCAAATATTCATGGGAAAATTCCATTATCTTTTAAATTCATGTTTCTATGAACTTTATGAAACCCCTTATATCTGGCCTCATTTATTCCGTGTGTGTGCGTATGTGTGTGTGTGTGTGTGCAGTGTGGAAGATGAAAACATAAAACGTACATAAATGTACTAATCAAAAACCTTCATTGGAAGATTGTTGAATAAACTGCTTTATGTATCAATAGGAGAAAGCTGTGTGAGAGATCATTGTAGGAAGAACCAATAGTGAAATCAGTCTGACATGGTTAGCGGAGTTGAGGAGAAATATAGACAAAGCTGCCTGAAGGGCAGTAGAAAGGGAGAACAGCGAAAGAAGATAAGGAATAGGAGCGAGCTAAATCATAGAGCTACCATTGTCTGTCAGCTTGCCACAATGTCATGGCTTATATAATGCTGAAAACGATGTCACTGGTATTTCAAGTGCGAACAGGGCTACCCAATGGGAACAGGGGTCAGCAGAGTTTCCAGACTAAATACAATGAAGAAGTCCATTCCCCACTTCAGGTGAAGGAACCACTGAAAATGATATGTATAGCTTCAACGCATTGTCAGATACAGATGCCCTAATGTAGAGAAGCAGAGTATTGTCAGAGAGAGTGCTGGTGGATGACTGCCCCTCAGCTCGGAGGTCAATGCATACATGACAGTGCAGGAGTGGATTGCTCTAGGGGAGTGGAACATGGTGATGTGAGTAAGGTAAAACCTGTGGAGTGGAGCCTGCCAGATTTTCATTTGATGATGGAACATGAAACAAGGTAAGACAAAACTGCTGCAAAAGTCTAATGATAGGAAATTGGAACGTGCAAAGTATGAAACTAGGAAAATTATAAGTCATTAAAAATGAAATGGAATGCATGCATATGGATATCCCAGATGTTAATGAGCTGAAACAAATTGGTACTGGCCATTTTGAATCAGAAATGCATACGATTTACTGTGCCAGAATAACACAATATAGATGAATCGCTTCTCATTTTTAAAAATGACATTTGAAAATCAATCTTGAAGTATAATACTGTTTGTGATTAGATTATGTCTATCGCCTTCAAGGAAATCCAAGCAATAGAACAATTATTTAAATTAATGCACCAACCACAAAAGTAGTGATGAAAATATTCAGGAATTCTACAAATGTGTTCCATTGGAAATTGACCAAACAAGCAATCAAGATGGATTGATAATTACTTGCAATTGGAATGCAAAAGTTGTAAGCCAAAAAGAAGAAATAGTTGAAACACATACACTTAATGACAGAAACAAAGCTGGAGACCGCATGATAGAATTTTCCAAAACCAATGACATGTACATAGTAAATGCATGTTTTCAACAAAATTAAAGGTGACTCTATACGTGAACTTCTCCAGATGGTATCCACAGAAATCAAATTGACTACAGGAGTAGGAAGAAACAACGTAGAAGGTCAATATCAGCAGCTCAGTCTAGGTAGGGGCTTGCTTGGAACAGACCTGAAATGTCTCCCAATGTAAGTAAAACTAAAACGGAAGAGAATTAAAGCAAATCAGCCAGATAAAATACAATCTTCAGTCTAACTCACCTGAATTTTAAGAGCATCTCAAGAACAGATTCTATGTATTGAATACTTAGGACAGAAGTCCTCATGAGTTGTGGGAGTACATCAAAATCACCATTCCTGAAGAAAGTCATTAAAAAGACAGAAAACTAAAGAAAAAAAGGAGCAAAGTGAATGTCAGAAGAGACTCCGAAACTCGTGCTCAATCCTAGAGTCCCTAAAGCCAATGGAAGAATGAAGTCAAATTGCTGAACAGAAACTTTCGAAGGGAAGCTCCAAAGAGAAAGCCAGATATTATAATGAAATGTGCAAGGACCTAGAATTAGAGACCCAAAGGGAAGAACACACTCAGAATGTCTGAAACTGAAAGAACAAAAAACCAAAAACAACCCCATGCCTCAAGTTGCAATATTTAAAGATTTTATGGGCAAACTATGAATAATGCAGGAAGCATCTGAAGAAGATGGAAAGAATACAGAGACACTGCAGCAAAAGAAATGTGTCAATATTCCACCATTGGGGGAGGTATCCTGTAGTCAAAACCCATTGGTGCTTGCGGAAGAAATTAAAACTGCCCTGAAAGCATTATCCAAAAGCAAAGCTCCAGGACTAGATGAAATACTAATATAAACGTTTCAACAACCCAATAACACGCTGAAAGCACTGACTTGTCCGTGCCAGGAAATTTGGAAGACAACTCCTTGGCCAACTGCCTGGAAGAGATCCACATTTGTATCTGTTTCAAAAGAAGGTGGCCAAACAGAATACTAAGTTTATACAACAATATCACTGATATCACATGAAAGTAAATTTTTGCTGAAGATCATCCAACAATGATTGTAGCAGTACAGGGATAATGAGCTGACAGAGGTTCAGGCCATGTTCAGAATGAGATGTGGAACAAAGAATATCATTGGATATGTCAGATGGAACTTGGATCAAAGCAAAGAACACCATGGATGTTTACTTCTGTTTTATTGAGTTGCCAAAGGATTTGACAGTGTGGATAATAACAAGCTCTGGATAATTGGAATACCAGACCCCTTCATTGTGGTCGTGGGGAACTTGTACATGGATCAAGAAGCAGTTGTGCAAATGGAAAAACAGAATATTGCATGATTTAAAATCAGGAATGATATGTATCAGGGTTGTATCCTCCCACGATACTTGTTAAAAATGTATACTGGATGCATCATCAGTGAACCTGGATTATATGAAGAAGAGTATGGAATCAGAACTGGAAGAAAAATCATTAACAACCTTCAAAATGTGGATGAACAACTTTGCTTGCTGAAAACCAGGAGGACTTGAAGAATTTCTTGATGAAGATCAAGGATTGTTGTCTTCAGTATGGATTAAAACTCAATGTAAAGAAGAACAAAATCCCCACAATTGGGCCAATACGTAACATCAAACTAAATAGAGAAAAGGTTGAAGTTGTCAAGGATTTTGTCTTGCTTGGATCCACAATCAATGCTCATGGAAGCAGCAGTCAAGAGATCAAAAGATGAGCTGCCTTATGTATATCTGCTGCCCAAGACTTCTTTAGAGTATTCAAAAGCAAGAATGTGATTTTGAGGACTACATAAACTGTGCCTGACCCAAGTCCCTGGTATTTTTCAATCGCCTCTTAGGCATGTAAACGTTGTTCTCTGAATCAAAAAGGGATTGGCGACAAATCACTGCATTTGAATCGTGGTGCTGAAGAAGAATTTTGAAAGTGCCATGGAGTCTAAAAGGACTTAGCGCTCTGTGTTGGCAGAAGCATGGACAGAGTGCTCCTTAGAAGCAAAGATGGCAAGACTTTGTCTTATATACTTTAGACATATTGTCAGGAGAGACTGTTCCCTGGGGAAGGACATCAGTTTAGTGATGTAGAGGGCCACCAGCAAAAAGAGAGGAAGGCACTCAAGGCAATGAATTGACATCTTGACATTAACAATGAGCTCAAGTATGGAAACAATTGTGAAGACAGTGCAGGACAGGGCATTGTTTCATTCTGTTTTGCATAAGGTTGCTATAGGTGTGCCATGATGTCACTAACAGCAATGACACTACAACTCCATCACCACCAATACCATATGGTGAAAGAATGCAGCCATGACACACTTTTCATAATTTTAAACCAAGTATACTCTCTTGTTCTGTTCAAATAACTCCTTTTTGATCTATGTACCAAATAAGCACAAATGGTGGTCTGGATTTCTGATTCTCAATGTTATCCATAGTTGGTTAAAATCTATGCAATCTAATATCTTTGCATAATCAATAAACAGAGATAAGCATTTCAGCCAAGATCCATCTGATATTAGCCTTAATAACCCTTGTTCCATGTCATCTTTTGAATATGGCTTGAATTTCTGGCAACTTCCTGTATAGATCTGCTGTAACCATTGTTGAATTATATTCAGCAAAATTTAAATTACATATCCTATGGGAGCAGAACTCCCCATCTTTCTCCCATTGTTCAGTATTATAATTGAATACAAAAGAGGAAATGGAAAGAAAACTTGCCATTATTGTCAATGATTGGAATGATAGAATTCTAGATTAAGGTTTTTTTGAAAAAGAGATTTATGATGAAAGGATGACATAAAATAATTATGGAAGACTGCCTTGCAGTAAATTGTTTAATATGGCTCTTCCAGCCACAGTCTTTGTTATGCTCACCAAATGACTTTTTTCTGATGCATCTTCATATGAGAAGATGGGGAAAGATAGAGACAAAATTATGGTTTTTCAGTTATGAGTGATTGTTAACAGGGCTAATTGTAATTCCCATCGTGTTTGTTATAAAATGAGTCATCTCAGAAGCAAGAGGTAGATTCCACACCAGAAAAAGAGAAGAGTCAGGAGTGGAACATGTAGTTTGGACCCTGAGATTCCTGTGCCCTAAACTTCCTTGATCCAGGCGACAGTTGTGACACAAGTGGAGCAACAGTAACAAAGTCAAGATTCAGAACATAAGACACGGTTGTGGCCTTTAAAGCAGAGTGTTTGGGGGCAGCAGGCTGGCATGTGGAGTGGGGCAGTAAATTGGTGTACTGAGCCACAAAACTAGAAGTGAGCACGTTAGGACTGAGACTTTTGACATAATGACATTTCCTTTGGACACCTATTGGCAACCCTAAAAGAACTTTGTAATACTCCATTTGACTAAGGAGGGCAGAGGGCAGGCCAAAAGGCTCAGGGCCTGAATGGAGAACTGTAACCTAATTATTTTTAACCAACATTTTTACCTGGTAGCTTCCCTTGTAAAATCTATAATCAGCTGCTCTGTGAGCGCTATGCGATCATTGTAATGCTATCACTGTAATGAACTATTGGATCCAGCAGAGAAATAGAGTGTTGTGTAAAGGAAACCTGGTGTCAGAACTGTTAAGACGGTGGCATGTTTGACTTTAGCATCACAGGGTTTGGTCTTGGGTCGCTGATGCCAATGATGTTGATCCTTATCTCCGCCCCCGCCCCAGGTAGAGTAAGAAGATATTATTTCTTCAAAGACCAAAAATGTTTTTGTATTTAAACAAAAGCAGACTACCAGGAAGGGTGGGGGAGAGTGATGTTACATGGAAGTAATTAAAGCTAACATTACAAATCAATATGTGTGCAAATTGTTCACTAGAAAACTAATTTTCAATGTAATCTTTTACCCAAACCAAAATTGAAAGAATAGAATGATCCCCGTGTTCCTGGTTTCCCTTCTTTCTTCTTTTAGCTTCTGAGTTTTGTTACCTATTTTTCTCCAGTAACAAACAAAGCACTATCAAAGACAGTTGTCATTGCATTTTTTCTCATTCTTGGAGTTATCACCTATGTGGTAATTACATGATTTCATGTCAACTTGAAACAGAGTGAAGAGGTGGAGGTTAGCTTATCAGTCAGGTCACAGCCTGACGATGCCTCCTGGTGGGCATGGTCTTCTCATGAGGATTCTGGAACTTCCTCTCTTTCTCCCTGTAGATAGGCCACACACTCTCTCTGCTTCACTTCCAGTTGTTGGGACACCCGAGGAGCCTTGTAGAGCCCCAGGCCAGCACTGAGATGCTTCTACCACCACTGGATCCACCAGACTTTTCATCTGCCAGACTGTGATTTTCCTGCATTTCATACCATTGTGAGTGGAAGTTATTGACTAGAATCAGACATGTGGGCTATTATTAGACTTATGGACTTGATCTTCTCTGGGCTGGGATGTTTTCTCAATACACAATTGCTCTTTGATATAAAACTCTCTCTAATACACATGAGTGTCTCAGAATTTGTTTCTCTAGTCAACCAGGTCTAAACACAAACTGCATAGAATAGATGTGAGCTTCAGACAAAGCTTACTTGTATGTTGATGGGTCTAAATTCTATATTTGGCTCATTATCTGACCTCTTATCCGTTGGAATTTAGCCAGAACCCTGCCTTATTGCCTCCTGATTTTAGGAGTCATTAGCAAGCTGCCATCTTATTTGCTGACTTTAGTTTCATTCATCTATATAGCCCAAAGCCTGCCATCTGACATGCCTACTTTGGATTCATTTACTTCTGTAGCCAGAAGCACAGCATCTTACCTGACAAAATTAGATTTATTTGCTTGTACAGCCAGACATGCTTATCTCAGCTTAATCAATATCTACAGTTAAATGAATGAGTTAGGAGACACCTGTAGCCTAACACTGACACACTGACACTTGGAACTTGCCAGCATCAATATTGGTGTGAGTAATTTTCTTGAGTTATACATGTATATATGTATGTGTGTACGTATGTATGTGTATATATGTATGTATGCATGTGTGTATGTATCTATAGCTATCTATCATCTATCTCTCGTCTGAGTTTCACTGGTTTAATCTACCTTAGAGAATTCAACATAAGACAAGGCTTTTATGGCTCTACCATTTACTTTATGCTTTCCATGGAACAATCTATTCTTTGAAACGGTTCCTTATGCAGACCGAAATCTAACTTCTGTGCTCTTGCAGAACACAGAGTTGACTATGCAGAACATTGAACCATTAAAATGCTGTTATTAAAAACAACATATCAGCAAAAATAATGCTCAGTTATAAATATATGCAAACAGGAAATGGTAGGCAGTGGTTAGAAAAATAATAAGTTGCATTCACTCCAAAAGATTGAAAACACACACTCATGTGAAAGGCATATCCTCCTACTTGAGCAAAAAAGCATACTTCCAAATCCAGCTCTGCGTCTCACAACCTCAGCTTTTAGCCAGCACTCTTTTCCCAGGTGCATCCCCTCTTCAAAAGCCTCATATATATATGTTTTGGACATGGGCACTGAGTCATAATTTGCTGTGTAATTTTAGACTTTATTTTCAATATGGGAATGTTCAAGGGAGCTACTTGTGTGCAGTAGACTTTAAGAAAGTTCGAAAGGTTAAGTATAGAATCAAGGAACTTTAAGAGCTGTGGGACCTCTGAGCTGTCCCAAAGTATCTATTCATCACGAGCCTATCATTTAACCCCAGGGCTTCAATAAATATATTACATACAAAGTTTTTTTTCTAGCCTTGTCCTCCTAGGACCTCAAAAATCTGCAAAGTAATTCCAAGAAACACGCTCTCTTCTCTCAGGTCACCTACTTCCAGACTTTCATTTGTGTTCCTCCTTGCAGTGCAGAGATAATCGCTTCACAATTGGAAACCCTGAAAATGATTCTAAAACCCTTGCTTCTTTGGTCCAGCTCCTATCAGCTTCATAGGAACAGGTCAGACCTGACGTGCTGTGTGCATGTCAGCAATATTTCTAGTTCAGTTGGTTAACCCAGCTAGAGGAAATCTGAAAGAAAGTCAAATTGTTTTGGAAGCAAACAAATAGCTATAGCTGACCTTAGGTTTCCATTAAATTGTAGGACTTTTTGTTACTTATGCATTTCTGGCAAGATTTCATGGATATTTGGTGATTTCATTTATATTACAAGCATATATCATTAATAGTACCTTGCACAGGTAAGTACATCATATGACATTTAATTCTTTAGAATGAAAGTTTCCCTTCTCAGAGCACAGATTTCATTTGCTCAAACCTGAGTTACTTTTGTGTAGTGTTTCCCTTTCCCCTAGAATGATCCCTGAGTTCCTCCTAGTTTCTGTGAGTTTTCCAGTGTCTCAGACATGTATAAAAGGAAATATAGATACATATGTTTTTCTGGGTCCTCAGACTTATAACCGTAGCATTTTCTTGGAAAATATTTCCAGTTATTTATAAGTATAAAGCTACCTTGTTATTGTCTCTGTTTGGCTAATCTATGGTAAAATTGTAGTATTACTTTCATTGTAAATTACTCATCCCTCAATCCTATATAGAATGATCCAGATTCTTATTATAACAGAATCAAGCCAATTGCCAATGAGTTGCTTCAGACTCATGATGACCCTAAAGGACAGAGTGCAGGTGCTTGATGAGCCACGAGGACAGAATAGACCTTAGGTTTCTGAGGTTTTAAATCCTTCCGGATGGAGATTGCCTCTGCTTTCTCATACTGAGGGGCTGCTAGATTTGAACCACCGACTTTTTAGTGAGCATCCAAAGACTAAACACACCACATGACTAGTGCTCCTATAGTAGCATTAACTACAATGAAAAGACGCAATGGCGTCTCAGTCATCTAGCAGAATCTCTGCGGCATTTATGCCCAAACAAGAGATTCCTACTGGCAGAGCTTATTTTACCCTCAAATCAATGAATCAATTCTTGTGGATAACAATACTATTAAGAACTATTGAAATGTTAAAGTTTCCAATTTTTCTAGATATATACTTTTCAACCAGGAAACAAGAATTACTTGGATTCTATCTTCCAAAGTCTTGAGGGTCGAAAATAGCCCAGCTTTGTTGCCTTTAAAAATAGAGTCCTAACAATATCATGTGAGTTAGTTTAGAGCCTAAGCAAAGGGTTTTCAGTACATTATCGATCACAGTTACAAGGTGGCATGAACAATTTCCATTTGACTGAAGATTAAATTCACTCAGCTACACAGAGGAAGAAAAACCCGGAGATCTTTTTCCTGTACAGATTACATTACATCAATCATGATGAGGCAGTCTGCATGCTACAACATGGGGGCTACCATGAGTTGGAACTAACTTACAACAATAAGTGTGTTTGTGGGGAATAGGTGGTGTCACAATGAGTGAAGGATAGACGGTGGAAGCTGCTCTCGCACCGGCCTCGTAACAATAGTGGAGCCAGAGGAGGTCAGAGAGGTCCACCAGCACCGCTGTTTACTCCAGGTGACTAGGCAAAGTCAGTGTGTAAAAATCCAATGTGATACTTGGAATGACGTCAGTTATTTCTTCCTTTAACCATTATGTAAACAAAACTTCCTTTACTGGTGATGACCCTGGGAAGAAACAAACATAGAAGCTGCCATTTTGATTACATATTACTAAATTTCTTCATAGCGAGATCTATGTCCTTATTTGGATATATGGTAATGGCAGAATTTTTTCCTTCTAAATATAAATTGAATTCCATCATAAAAGTGCAACAATGAGAAAAAACTCATTATCAAATGCTATTTTCAAAATTCTTTTTTATACAAGATGCTTCCTATAAAATTATGATCAGTATAAAGAACACAGACATAACCTTGATATAGTCAATTGTAGGATGAGCTGTATTAAGTGCCAATGCAATTATAATTGCTTAGTGGGGGGAAAATCTAAAAGGAGAGCAGAGTGCACTAGGTTAAAAGATAGGTACAACCAAAAAAATATTTGCTAGCACAGGAAAACTGTCTCTGTATCAGATTAACCACTTCTGTTTCTTTAGTTTCTGATGTAGCTCTTACTTCTTACCTTCTTCACTTTCTAGCTCGTTGGACTAATAGATGACAAACAGAAGACAAAGAGAAGAGCAAGCATTGGTGAACACAGAACATTTTAGGGACGACTGACTTGAAAATACATGTACTGAGACATAGTCAATGTAATAACTTAGAAAGCTTGCATTCTCTTACAGTTGATTTGGTACTTTTTACCCTAAGTGATACATTGGGCACCAGATAGGCTCTATAGTTGACACTGTGTGATCAGCAGGCCATGAACGCTCCCACTAAAAGGAAAAGCTCAGTAAACGAATTACTACTTAATATATGCACTAAAATGGCTTGAAAGAGTTAATGTTGCTGCTCAAAATCCCGTTTTACCTTTGAAAATACCTGACTCACATGTAAACAAAACTAGATCCATTGTGAAAAAAATATGAGGCTCACAGCTTTCTGTTAGTCTAAGTGGGCACTTGTCATGATGTCTATATTCTAGAAGAGGGGCCGGGACACAACAGGAATTTTCTTCTTTTTTTTTGTTTTGTTTTTTTAAAACACTTTATTAGGGGCTCATACAACTGTTATCCCAATCCATACACACATCAATTGTGTAAAGCGCATTTGTACATCATTCTCAAAACATTTTC
>NW_022103906.1:53602795-53604904 GCF_000313985.2 Echinops telfairi | reverse complement strand
AGAAAACATTTAGGCCATGTTAATTTTGCATTTTATCTTATGACCAACCAGCCTTAAAAATTTTAAGTGACAACAATAAAACTGGAAACATTTTCCAGATGTGATTTTTGTCTCTAGAAAAGTAAACAATACTACCTCATTAATGTTTTCCTTCAAAGGATATTTTAAAGTACAGTTATCAGGATTTTTTTTTTTAAATGCTAGTGCAGCACTTTAAAAGTGGGTGCTGTTATTTTTTATAACCACTGCATAAATACAGATAAACTTTATATTCGTGCTTTCCTGTTTACTACCTACACCAAAAGAGAGCTGAAAATCCCACCACTCATAGCGCTGCTGTGAGCACGGCATTTCCCCAAGGGTAAACGGAAATAATTAAGGTAATATTGTCAGGTCTTCCGGCAACAAAGCACATCTTTATTTTAAGCAATAGATATTTTTTAAAAATTTCAAAACTCATGGCCTTACCTGAACCACATAGTTCACAAAGACAGAAGGAAACAAAGCAGTGTGTATGAGTGTGGGGGGAGGGGGAGGGGGTCTGCGGCAAGATCTTTACAGGCTTGCAGCAGCATCTCTTGCCCATGCAAACCGTTTCTCTACTATAGAGCTGAGTCATTGCTTTTTCCAAAAAAACGCTTCTCACTATGAATAGGTAAATAATACATTGCCCCCCCAAAAAAGTCAATACACAGGGGGCGGGGATCTTACTTAGAGTGTCTATGGGTGGCATTTGAGAATGTACCAGGCCAAACATTCTAAATTGTGGGTAGGGTATCAAATTAACCCCACTGAGAAACTTCCTATAGGTCTTAGCATGCCAATAACACTCCTAGCCTGTTTTGGAATGCAGAATGAGGGATTTGAAGGACTGTTAAACACTCTGTAAAATGCTCACAACAGATCAGCATAAAGCCATGCCATGCAGGTGTTTCTGTAATTGGAAAAATGTTCTGTGTTCAATGGCCCCTCAAAATCACCCTCTTGTAGAGCACTCCTTTGGGCTTTACAAAGTGGTTCAGGAAACCAAAGTGCTGACTGGACCTTTCCAAAAACTCCAACCAACACATTTTGTGAAAAGTCAAGAGGTTGGTTTTATTTTCCACTAACCTGGCATTCTGTCAGGAAGCTAGGCATCAACAGTTCCTTGTACAAGTCTGTTTGAAATCAGGGAGACTAGATGCATGATAAATTCACACAAGAGGAATTCAGGAATAATTGTATACAGAATAAAATGTTCCAAGCACATTTATTTCTGAAAATAACTTTAAGGTCAGTATACTTGCCACTGGACAGTGTGGGGAATTAAAGATCACCCCCCCCATAAAAAATCTGCACATTAATTTTGACTCCCTAAAAATTTTATCATTGGAACCGTTTATGATAATTCAGTAAATTAACACAATTTTTATCAGTTCTATATATCATATACTACAACCACATAAAAGCAGCACTTTCAACACGAGATGAAAGGATATTTCACTAAAAGTACAAATTTTCTTGCTGCTGGCATAGATGAAGTGAGTTTCACACATTTCTTTCTTTCAAAAAAAATGTTCCTTTTTTTTAGAATGGTTTATATGCCAGATTAATTTCATATTAAAATGGCAAGCAACCACAGCTGCAGACCTCAATGTATGCTTCAATAATACAAAATATATTTTTGTTGCAATGTCATGACTTTTCTCTGCTTCTTGGGAACACTTCCAGCATCACTAGTAGCACCTCTTATGAGTCCCATGATGTTATTCAAGGTTTATGACATTCGGCGTAACAAGAAAAATACATGGAGACCATGAGAAAAAAATTATTACTGAGATAAGCTGGTTGCTGAGATATATATGGCTGGCCTAGGTATAATTAATATCATATGGTACATATAAAAAATACATAAAAGGTGTCCTGGTGGTGAAGTAGCTAAACTTTGGACAGCAAGCCATATGGTCTGCAGTTCAAAACCACCAACATCTCCAGGGCAGAAAGACTGGTGTCATGTCATGAAGGGTTACCCACTTAAAGCTGTGATAGTTTTCCTGTGTTTCAGTAAAGGAACCCAGGACTGATGAACCTATAGGGATAGCAAGTAGAACAAATGTTTCAGGGGCTGCA
>NW_022103906.1:53593278-53602178 GCF_000313985.2 Echinops telfairi | reverse complement strand
GATAGGAGGAAAGTGTCTATTAAACAGAGGGCATTAAGAGTTGAGTACAGAAGACCAAAGGCATAAATCTGACTTGAAAAGTTAAAACTTTGTCAGCAGATCGCCCCGATTATGCAAACTGGGCCTGATCTCATTTCCAAAATTCTCTGTATTTTTGGTTTGTAGTGTTTTGTTTGCTTTTGATTGTACACATTAGCAGAGATCTTAGGACTATTATGTCATTGGGGGTCCCCCTCTTGAAGTTGTGTTGTTGTGTTATATGTTCTTTCATTTTTCAGTATACAAACCCAGGACTGATGAACCTATACAGACAGAAAATAGAACATGGTGGGTTTATTTGGGGGGTGGGGTACAGTGGTGATGGTGGTGTGGAGAGGCCATGTCAAGGTGTTCATGTAGAAAAAAAAAGGAAACTGATGGTGGTAACAATTGTACAATTCTGCTGTATGTGATTGAATTATAGAATGATATATGTATTAAATCCCAATTAATAATGTATTTTTAAAGGCTCATATAATAAAGTGAAGTCTACCCTGGGATCTAAGTAATGTCAGTTGCCATGAAAAAGTAATCAAGGTTATTCACCACAGGAAAACAATTATAAGAAAGCCATGTAATCCTTCATATAAGAAAAACAAACAATTTCTCTCTGTTGACTTCAGACTCATAGAGGCCCTGTGAGATAGATAGAGCTGCTCATAAGACTTCCAAAGCTGTCAATTTTTACAGAATCAGACTACCACCTCTTTCTTCAGCAGAGTGGCTGCTGATTTAAACTGCTGACCTTGGTTAGCAACGCAGATCTTAACCACTGCACCACTAAGGCTTGTTGATCTTTAAGATAGATCCAAATCATATATCTTAGGTATTACCAAATTAAGTCATCATCCATATTATATTTTCTATAACTTTTAAAGGATGCATTCTCCTCCCTCAACTATTCAAATATCTCATCTACCAAAAAAGAGTGTTCTTTTTGCAATAGAATTGAAAACACCAAATTTACAATATAATCTAAAAATGCCAAATATACTAATTGTTAGAGAAGAGAGAACATAGAGCAATTAAAACTCACAGATATTTATAATCTGGGTGGAAAATGGGACAAGTGTTTTGCAAAAAGTCTGGTACGTTCTTCTAAAGTTAAGCATTTAAATATCCTAACACCCTGCCATCCCACTTCTGGCATTTCCTCGAAAGAATGAGAGTTATGATACATTAAAAATTCTACACAAGGGTACTTCAAGAAACTTTAGTCACATGAGCCTCTAAACTAGAAATAATGACAATTATCCATGAATTAATAGATAACCAATTTGTAGTATAATATTCACCAATTAAAAGCAAAAAAGAAAAAGAACATAATATGGCCTCTTAAAAATCAAAAAACAAACACATGATAGTGAGGGAAATGACCTGGAAGCAAATCTGAAACAATGTATACTCTGAATACACATTCACATAGATATAAATACACACATATACCTAAAAACGCATACATACACATATCACATAGAAATGTATTGCTTTTGAGCCAATTACTATTCACAGTGACCCTATTGAACTGAGTAAAACTTGGTCCATGGGGATGTCAAGGCTATAGATGCTTGTAGCTACAAACTGCCATTAGCTTTATCCCACAAAGGGACTTGGGGGAGGGGAGGATGTAACTGCAGAGCCCTTATTTAGCAGCCAAGCATTTTAAGCACTGCAAAATGAGTGCTGTACTAAATAATGCACATTCTTTTAAATTACAATTATTGTAAGTAAAATAAAGGAAGTTAAAAAGATATTTTTCCATGTTACACTTCAAACTACAATTATACTTTAACAGAACAGATTCTTACATTGCTCCTTGAACACACAAATACATACACACACACAGTCTATGGGACACTAAGGAGTCTCTTACACAATTTCAAGGCTTACCACTATTCAAAATTATATTCATAATAATAGATTACTGACCTTTTACCCTCTGTTGGCATTTTTATAATGTTATAAAAACAACATTGGACAACGTTTTGAGAATCAAAGCACAAATCAAGGCATTAGTACCAAACTGCACTGATAGTAATTTTATTAATCATCACCACAGAAAACAGCAAAATAGGTATAAAAAAAAGCTGAGGATACAGACCAAGATGAGGGCCTAAACAGCCACTAACATTTACCCCTTGACACTAACAAACTGAACAGTGAATAAAAACAGGCAGACACTGAATGAGAGCTCACAGCTCCAGACAGCAGAAGAAGCACTGGAGAGCTGAGATGGGTTATAAAAGACAGGAAAGGCGAAGCAGGGTCAGCAAAATGTCAGGGAGCTACTGGCTGTCAGAAACCTGGAGGCTCATGTACTGTGGCTGGTTGGGAGCTGCAGAAGACAATAGATTTTGATGGCCCAGATTAGCTACAGGGATTCAAAGTCAAGGGCCTAGGAATGAGCACAGGGGAGTGTAGAGGCTGTGAGTGAGTGCTATTGAACCTTTCTGAGACAAGAAACTAAGGGACTCCAGGACCCAGGCCAAAAGAGCCAAGGGTTCTAATTTTCTGTTTGAAAAGTTAATCAAAGAGTCATGATATCATAGATATATAAACAGATTGGGGCCTTATTCTTAATTCTAGCCCTGATCTAGGAACAATGAGTTCTTGTGGCGTAGCCCTACTCATTAATTTCCCCCATGAAGAGATCTCTGAAGACAGGGGCACTACAGCAAAGTGTGGTGAAGAAATCAGATACCTGGTTGCACGAAGGAATTGCATATGGGATCTCACAAGCTTTTCTCCAAAAAAACCCAACCATCTAAGAGGTGCATCAGTTAAGTCCACATGAAAGAAGCACACCACTCTGTGTGATCCAAGGATTATAAATAATAAAATGTGAATCAAAAGTAGAGAATGGTATCAGAGATTTAATTATGAACACCTTGTCTGTGGATGAGTGTGGAATCCCAAATCCATTTGCAAGGTCTCCACATGGATTAAGCCTACAGTGAATTCCCTCTCACCACAGTCAGGGATGTGAATAGTCTTGCTACCAGACAGCGAGCCTTGCAAAGTTGATTATGGCAGATGTCATTTGGTAAAAATGTAATACGTTATCATGTGATCACCATTTTGACTTATTTTAAAGTTGTTTCAGTTTTTAATATTTTCTGCTTTCCTTTTTATTGAGCTTTGTCTATGTTTTTCTCTAGTTGTTTTTTATTTGTATGATTTTCTGTATATGAAATCCAAGATAGACACATACAAAGGGGTAGTTAAAAAAAGGAATTTTTTTCAAGCTATGTATTTAATATATTTATAAAACAGCCTTATCACCTTCAAAGTACTCTCAATTACACTTAATATATTTGTCAACTCTGCAATTCCATTCTCAGGGTCAGTAGGGAATGTGGCAAGTGGTTGGCTCAAGTCCACAGAACAGAAGGCCCCTAAGCCAGATGCAAGATATACACTCAGCAAAATCCAAGCAAGCTTTACCATAGTGACTACTTAAGCAGTCCACATACTTAGGTACTTTATTTCAATTGATTGCAATAGGGTTGTGCCATGAGTGTTGCACACCACCCTAATCTTATTACAACTGTACTTGTATATGCATATATGTACAGATATGCAGGTGAATTAAACAATAATTATATGGAACAATCATAGATACTTATCAAGCAAAACTGAACACTTTCCAAAAAGATTTCCCGGCTTTGAAGGCTTGGGTTCTTAGTTTTATAGGCCAGCTCAATTCATTGGCACCACACGTTTTACATCCTGTATCTGAATGCAATGAGTAGTCTCCAAGGTCTCGGCTTGTGAATGAGAAGACACAGAGGTTTGTTTCTATGCATCATGAGCAAGGGTTTAACAGCAAAAGGAACCCAACATTTCAGCGAAGAGCCTAATTCATAGGCTAATAGCAGACACAAGCTACAACCTCATCTACCCTGAGTGCAGAAAAACCAGGAGATGCCCAGCTGCTGCTATTGGGACTCCTCTTGCCAGAGCCACAATAGATGGCACAACGCAGAAGAGAGGAAAACTACAAACAAAATTACAAAGTCTAGAATTACTGGACCAATTGAGAGTGGAGGACTCTCAGAGACTTCTTGTTAGGTGCCTTTGAGTTGGGATCCTAAGCACAACAGAACGAAAGAGGCTGGCCCCGTGCCATCCTCACAACAGTTCCTCTGTTCGAGCTACACCGCTACATTGTTGTACTGATGGAGCCAGCCCATCTTGTGGAGGCTTCCTCATTTTCACTGGCCCTCTACTGTAGCAACCAGATGTCCTTCTCCATGGGCTGGTCTCTCTCGATCAGATGTCCAATGTACTTAAGATGAAGTCTCCCTATTCTTGATTTTAAGGATCTGACTGGTTGTACTTCATGTAAGACAGATGTGTTTGTTCCTTCGTCAGCCTATGTATTTTCAATATTCCACGCCAGCACCATCACTCACAGCATCAATTATTCTCTTGTCTTCCTTATGTGATGCCCAACTTCCACATGCATATGAAGTGATTGAAAAGAGCATTTTTTTTGGTCAGACATTCCTTTGTCTGCAAAGTAACAACCTTGCTTTTTAACAATTTAAGGAGGTCTTGTACAGAAGATGTACCCAATCCATGAGATACTTTTTAAACCTGAAAGAAACTATCCCATGGAGTAATCTATGAATGAAATGACAGCATGGCTAATAAAATAATGAGTACTACCCATGTAGCCAGGATCCCATTAAAGATAATTTACATGGGGACAAAATGTTAGCAATTTTCTAAGCAGAGCTGATAAGACAAGAAGATAGAGGAAACTAGGATACTGGAAACATAACAACAAGAATGTACTTAACGAAAATGTTGACCCTTTTCAAAGTGTGACTAATGCCACTAAACAGCTGAGCAAAGTAGCAAACGGGAACATAATTTGGTCTAGATTTTCACCCCAAAACATAATAAAGTATTATGAAAAAATAGTAAATGCTTATTAAATAGTTTTATTTTCTGATGTAACCAATGAAGTGAAAATTACACATTTTACCGAGTTCAGTCTCTTAAGCATGCCTTTTTCATAGAACTTAATTTTTACTTGAATTTATTATTTACTTATTCAAACTTGTTATTTAGAAACTATTTTCTTGAAAACCAATGAAATTAATGTGTCACTAACAACAGATGCATCTGTTTCCCAAGATAACATTTAAGATTTCAAGAAGAATTAGCATTTTTGAAATTTAATCAATGGCATCAACATTTGAAAAATCTGCATAAGTCAGTCATTCAGGGTGTTTCAATTCACCGATGGATCATGTCATAAAATCAGTCTTGAATAGAATATCCCGTCAAGGGATTTTCATCTAATAATATAAAAATATGTTATATTAAAGTTCATTGATGTATCATCAATGAATCTTTTACTCAAGAATGATTTTCAAATGAAAAGAGCCTGGGTGACACAAGCAGTTGCAAGGAAGCAAAGCCAGGCTTCTCCATTTATTCAAGTTTAGAAATGTCTAAGAAAGAAAGAGAGAGAGAGAGAAAAGAAAGAAAAAAAACACTATGGAGCATAATTCTACGAAACTGGGTAACAAAGATTGAGTGGCTGATTGAAGGACAGGCAACAAGAACAAAAACAAAATATTGATATATATGATGTCATATTACACATTGAATACCCTTAAATTTATGGAGTCATGTAGTAATATTAGAAGCCCGTGTGGTGCAGTGATTACAGGTTGGGTGGCAATCTTCACGATCTGCAGTTCAAAAACACTAGCAGCTATGTGGGAGAAAGATGGGGCGTTTACTCCCCTAAACAGTTACAGTTTCAGAAATCCAGAGGGAAAAGCTATGAATTAGCATTGACTCGATGTCAGTGAGTTTGGCTGCTTTTGGTTCTTTGTGGTAGTATTAAGGAAGAATACCAACAGTTATATAAAAATTAATTTAAATTATTCTATCTCCTTTTTAACTGGATTTTCTTTATACATGTCCACCAGAACAGATCATATGTAGCAAAGGATTAACTGCACCAGAAGATATGATATCCAGGCCATTTTAAAGTCATATAAGAGAAGCCAAACATGATTCTAAAAACAGACATTAAAGATTTTTATACAATATTATACAGAACTTAAAACTAGTCTTATAATTTCTTTAGAAATTGTATTTATTCATAAAGTTTTATTTATATTTAATATGGGGTCAGTGAGGAGTACCTGAAATATTTGCTGATGAATATGTAAGCCTTCAGTATAGGCTGCAACTCTGAAAAAAAACACCAGAATCCTCACAGCTGGACTAATAGATGCCATCCTAATAACAGAGAACAGATTGACATTGTCAAGGATTTCATCTTGCTTGGATCCATAATCACTGCTCATAGAATCAGAAGCCAAGAAATCAGCTATTTATTAAATTTACTGGCCAAGACCCCTTTCAAGTGTTGAAGAACAAGGTTGTTACATTGAATTCTAAGGTGGGACTGACCCAAGTTATGGGAGATTCATTTGCCTCATATGCATGTCATAGTTGGATAATGAGTGGTAAAGCTCAATGAAGAATTGATCCATTTGAATTATATTTATTGAAATTACCTTGGACCGTCAAAAGAATGTGCAAATATATCTTGGACTTACTCTAGACAGACTACCTCTTAGAAATGAGCATGGTGAAACTTCAGCTCACAAACATTGGCTATGTTAATAGGGGTAACTAGCCTATTAAAATGACATCATGCATGATAAAGTATAGGGTAACAGAAAAGAATGACCCTCAGTTAAGCATATTGAAACAGTGACTGCAACAATCGTCCCAACATACATAAAATGAAGACAATGGCATAGAGCCAAGCAGGGTTGTCTCTGTGAGACATAACCAACTGAACAGCATGTAACAACAAAAATTGGTATTGCTTACACTTTTGAGAATTGTATGGGATAAGGAAGAAGGATATCCAGAATGCGCCTTAATGGCAAGACTGGTGAGACCCATCGTGGAGAAGGACATCACGTTTGGTTAAGTTGAGGGGCAGCAGGGAAGAGTACGTCCCTCGACAAGATGGATGAACACAGTGGCCGCACAACGGGCTGGCACTAAGAACTCTTGTGGGGATGGTGCGGGGCTGGGCACTGGTTTGTTCTGTTCTACATAGGGCCATGATGAGTGAAACTGGCCAGATAGCACCTGACAACCTGTGATACAGAGACTGTTGCTGATCTCCATGAAAAGATCCATTTGGGAAGTGTGGAAAGCATGCCATTGCTAACCTAAGTATTAGTGTTTTGAACACACCAGTGCCTCCATAGGAGAAAGGTGAGGCAGTCACCTTCTGTAAAGATTGTGCTGGTGATTGATAGGGGCCATTGAGTTGGTTCTGAGTCAAGAAACCCTATCTAGGAGCAAATGAAACATTGCCTGGCTTTGCACCATCCTCCCAATTATTATGGTGGAACCTATCGTTGGAGCTATGTTGTCAATCCAATTTATCCTGGATTTCCTCTTATTCACTACATTTCTACTTTACCAAGCATGATGCTCCTTTTCAGGGAATGATCTCCCCTGAGATGCTTTCTATAACATATTGAAAATAAGTGAGAGAAAGTCTGACACGTAAGAAGAATTCTGGCTGTGTTTCTTCCAAGGCAGATGTGCTTCTTCTTCTGGAAGTCCATGGTACTTTCAATGTTCTTCCTCAGCACCATCACTTAACTGCACCGATTCTTCTTTGGTCTTCTTTATTTAATGCCCAAGTTTCACATGCGTACTAGGTGACTGAAAATATCATAGTTTGCCTGAAGCACACCTTATCACTCAGTGACATCCTTGTGCCTCACACTTTAAAGAGGTCTCGTGCAGCATATTTTCCTAATGAAATGCATCATTCGATGTCTTCACTGCTGCTTCTATGAGGACTGAGGAGAGATATAAGCAAGAAGAAATCCTTGACAAACACTATCTTTACTGTTTATCATAAGGGTACCATTAATCTAATTGTGAAGATTTTGGTTTTCTTTACATTGACGTATGATCTATAGGGAAGACTTCAGTCATTGATCTTCTTCAGCAAGTGCTTCAAGTTCTCCTCATTTTCAGCAAGCTAGGTTATGTCATCTGCATAGCAAAGGTTTTCTATAAGCCTTGTTGTGATTCTGATGTAAAATTCTTTTTCCTATAGTTCATATTCTTGGATAAATTGCTCAGTGTACATATAGTATGTAAGCATTACAAATTAGAAACACTATTGGACCATTCTACTCTGTCTTAATGTCACAATGAGTCAAATTCAGTTTGACAGTTGTGGCAGTTACATAACTTCCGGTCAACTTGTGAAGGGGTGGAGTCTAGCCTGTCAACCAGGTTGCAGCTTGATGACCTCATTTGGAGGCACAAAGGAGATAAATAGCTCACTGGAAGCCAGATACACACTCCACTTGCCTCCCTGTGAGACATTCCTGTTGACAAGCCACATGGAGCTACATTCATGGAGCCAAAGCCCTGGAGCTGGAAGAGCCACGTGAAGACCAATGCCAGTGCTGAGAAGAGATGTTTCCACTGCCACTGGATCCACAAGACTTCCCACCTACTAGCCTATGATCTTCCTGTATTCAGTGTCATTGCATGTATTGTGTGAGTCTGAAGAGGAACTTATAGACTGGTATCAGATATATGGGCTAATATTGGACTTAAGGACTTGATCTGGACTGGGATGGGATGTTTTCTCAATATACAATTAATTACTCTTTGATATAAAGTTCTCTCTTACACACTTATGAGTGTCTCTCGATTTGTTTCTCTAGTCAACCCGGTCTAACACAACAGTACTGGGTTCAGTTTGTTTGTGTGTGATCTTGCTTAATATCTTATAACATCCTTGCTCTTCAGCACTTTAAAGAACCTCTTGAGCAGCA
>NW_022103906.1:53556348-53592875 GCF_000313985.2 Echinops telfairi | reverse complement strand
GTTAGCCTTAGGAAACATGGTTCAGTAAATGTGAGCTTGATAGAAAGGAAAACATTTACGACTGTGAACAAACCACTGTTATTGGCAACAGCCCCTTATTTTCTGACGCATTGCTTATTTGCTTTACTCTGAATTATATGGTTCATCGGAAAAAAACAAATATTCAAATTCTCCCCTCTGGTATTTAACCAAATGATATGTTGAAAATTAAACTGCTGACAAGCATGATAGGATAGAATGCTGACATGTGGGTGATCCAAGTGTTTCTTTTAGCCCATTTAAGTCATGTGGCTAGTGTCAACACTAATGACACCTGTTTCTCAGCACACTCATTTAAAATGCAAATAAATCTTTGAATGTAATGGGTACGGTGTCTGTGCTTGGTATCCTCCATTCCTTCACACCTTTTTAATTCCTTCTCAAAACTTTAACTTCCTTTAGTGCAACCGTTTGTTTGTTTGTGGACTTGCACAGCGAGTCAATTTATCTAGTTTTCAATCAATGAGCATGGCCCACCTGTTCACATTGATTACAAGATTTGTGGTGAAGGGGTAATGAGGTATTTCAGCCACATATCCCTCTTTAAAATATTACCAGCACAAAAACACTGTGGAAGTGTGGGATTTCTTATTAAAAGGTTTATTGCCAAAAGAATATGATGAACCATAGAACTAGAAACGTTTGATAGGACAAATATAAATATAAGAAAATATTTTTGATTAAATTTTGTCAATAGAAAAGAATATTTGTTTTATTAGTGAAACATTGGGTTCACATTTGACCTAATAAATATGCAGTTGAAATATGTTCTGTACAACACAATGTGATTATTTGAAACAAGATAGTGTGAATTGGTTTTGGTGAGTGTTGTATTTCATTATTTGTATGTGACTGCAGTGCCCTTGCCCTCCAGGAAAAACTACCAACGAGTCACTTTTGGCAATCCATGAGTAGGAGAGAACCCACCCCCTACCAGGGGCCCCCATGCCATTCCTCTTCTAAACTAACCCTCAGTCTAGAGGCGTGTGGGAAAGCTCATTATTTTTTTCTGGACTAAGCAATGCATTTAAAAATTAACAGTCATAATTTAACCAACATCTGTGTGTTTTACAGCATAAGGGCAGTTCGGAATATTCACTCTGCCATTCTGATGTAAATACTCTTAAATGCCTGGACCACACAGCGTTTAGGTATTTTCTGAAGTAAGTTCTTAAATATTACTTCAGGTACTTATGTACATACAAAACTATATATATACCTACTATCTTATCTTTCATGATGTCTTTGTTTTCGTGCAGGAGTGAACAAATAATTAGATAAAGCTCACATACCCAGGCACTTATGTACATGCAAAACTAGATATATACTTACTATCTTATCTTTTATGATGTCTTTGTTTTCTTGCAGGAGTGAACAAATGATTAGATAAAGCTCACATACCCAGTCCACACCATGCTGTCAGGTTGGGACATTGTGGTGTGGCAGGCCTGCTGCTATGATTGTGGGAACTATGCAAACAGCATTCCACATACCCGCAAGCCCACCCAGGGTGGAAATGGTTCCGCTGGACAACTTGACTAAGACAAGGGAAGAAGAAAATCAATGGAAGGAGACACCATGTTTGGTGAAGTAGAGTTTGTGGTGTTATGGGCTTAATATCCACAGCTACAGGCTTGATACATGAATTGTGAGGATGATGCAGCACCTGGAAAAATTTTGATTTATGCAGACAAGGTTGATATGAATTGTACTAAATTTGATGACAGCTTATAACACTATGTTAGGTTTTTCAGGTGGGAAATACCTTGATTCTTGGCCTCGCATGAGAAGAAATTCACTCCGAAGCCTGGCTTGTGATCCAAGAGAGGTTTTATGAAGAACGGAAGAAGTTTCAGATTTCACAGTCACTGAACACAGGCACCTTGTGGGACCGCACACCCACTTGTGGTAGCTTGAGGCCAGAGAGACCATGGCACAGCCGAGTGGAAGGAGGAGAAAAACCAGAGGTGGGCCGGCAGTCTCACGGCCCTGGTTTTTAGGGCCTTTGGCTGGGAGGCATGGGCAAAGGTATTGTTGACCCATTGGCTGAATTAAGCCCACCTGAGCCTATTTTGGGCCACCCAGGCTTGGGCTTGAATTGGCGGATGCCCTGTATTCTTTATGGCTGGCTGAGGCTCGCCTGGTTCTCTGCAGAAACCTCCTGTAAGGGTCCTCCAGGCATGGAGAAGGACAACTCCCCTGTCCCTATACAGCTACCTAACAACTGTACCTGAGAAAATGCTTTTTTATGATTCTACATGGCTGATTAAGTAAAGCGTGCCCTGTGAAATGCTCCAGGTCACAGAACTGCACTATGCAAATAGTTTTTTCCAAAGATATATTTATGTGTTTCTGTGTAAATACCATAGAAGTACAGATAATTTATTTCATGGCTATATGAAGATTTTTTTTTTAAACCTATCAATTATGTATGTGGGAGCCAGGCACACAATCAAACCAGTCCTTAGGAGTAGCGTGTGCAATTAAATGAAATAAAGCAGACAGACAAAGGAGGGAGAGGGGCGTGCTGATGTTCAATAGGAGAAAGAGAGACCACACATACATAAGAGACATGCATAAGTATGAATACATAATTTACATACAAAATGTGAATCTGGGATATCCCGAGTTACCCCAGACAGTTCAGGATAAGCATGGAGAAGTATCTGACATCAAAGAGACAAAGGGGTAGTTTGATCCAGACAAGGCAAACCTGCCTGCTCTTAAAGAGAGGCCTCTCTAAGTTGAGTAGCAAGGAGCCAGAGGCCTGTATGAGACAGCTTTACATTAGCATCTTAATGGAGGACAGTTGTGGAGAAAACTCTTTCAATACAGAGACATGTAATATCAGGTTTTTCTATGGCCTCTTGACTGTGGAGAATTTTCCTCTAATACTACTCTGGTGTTGTAGTCACAAGAGCAGAAAATAGACCCTATACACCTTCTTCCATGTCCTCAGCTTCCCGTACATATACTAGAATTTAATATGGTTTGTTGATTAGGAAATAATAGCAGTTTCCTTTAGTAATAAGAGTAACACTTATATTTAATGAACATTCAAAAACACAGATTACCATATATACTCGAGTATAAGCCAACCCAAATATCAGTGAGGGACCTAATTTTACCACAAAACTGCATTAAAAATGTGCTGAAAAACTCAGTTCATATACGTGTATATATAGTATATAAGATTTGAGTCTAATAGAATAATAACTAGCATTTGATAAGCATTTCTGTAAGGTCTCTTGAGTGGGTCATACCTTGGTTCTTGGCTTCACACTGTGAAAAAATTCATGCTGAAGCCTGTTTTGTAATCCAAGTGGGTTTTTATGAAGGAGAGGACAAGTTTCAGGTTTTAAAGTGGGGGGTGGTAGGAGGCAGTGTTCCCAGGAGGCCAGAAGCCCAAGAACTCTAGAGGCTAAGAGCACGTGGACCCAGAGGCTTTGAGCCAGAAGAAGGCCCAGAGCAAGCCCTTAGGGGGCATACCCAGGCTGTGAGTATGCACCCCCACCCTCCACCCTGCCACAGGAGCAGAGTAAAGGAGGAAGAGGTCTTCCCACAGCCAAGGTATTCAAAATCTCTGGCTGGGGAGGCGTGGTTTATGGTATTGATTGACCTCATAGGCTAAGAAAGCCCAAATGGGAGAGGTCATGAACTTAGCCCTAATTTGGACTGCCCAGGTATACTTCCCACCTGGCTCAGGGGCTTGAGTAGTTCCATGCTCAGTTTGGGGTCTTCATAGGTGTCTAATGGTTGCCTGATTTTCTTCCAACCTCCTTTATGGGGTCCTTTGCAGGCTTGGGAGGGACAACCCCTGCCCCTCAATCTAGCTACCTAACATTTCTTCTCTGCCAGACCCTCTATTCCTCTCATGCCTTTCTCATTCTAAAACCACTGCCATAGGGGTGTTTCAAATCATAGTGCCTTCGTATAGAGTGTCCATGAAATTGTGTAACAGAATCATGAGTAATATCATCAATCATATATTTAAGGGCAGAGTAGAGATTATAAGAAACTAAACTTGATCCAAGATCAGTGTGATAGGTGTGGACCACATCAGGAAACATTGTCAGAAGGGGAGACACCAATATGACTATCTACAATTTTTTTGTACAGTGTTTTAGCAGAAGTTATTTTTAATAAAAATATTATTGTTGTGTAAGTCCAGCTTACATGGATCAATACACCCCACAGAAGGCTAAAACTCTATGCTTCTTTATTTTTTTGAACCTTCTAACATGATCCAGTCAGAGACATCATTATTACTCAATTACAATGACTTACCAAATTATGAACTTTAATCGGCACATGCTACAAGCATAAACTATTATTTTGTTCCTCCTACTCTTTTTATAGTTACTGATTCTATCAAATTTTCTGATGTAGCTCTAATATTGCAATTAGTCTTTGTGAAACGATATCAATAAAATGAGTATGAAATAGTAATGAAAGAACAAGGAGGATAAAAACAAAAAGAACAATTTCTGCTAAGGTACTAATAATATAAGTAATATGAAAGACCTTAAAAAACTTCATGGAAATTTTTCTATTATATTTTAATTACTCTCTATGAATTTTTGAAGCCCCCTTGTTAATGTTGAATTCAATGTCATGAGGTTTTATAAAATAATTCTGTTGTTAGTATACATATTGTAATCTAAACAACATTACAGGTAAATAATTTACAACAATATTTATAATGCATAATAGATCTTACTAAAGATTCTGCCTGATCTGGTACAGGAGGGGCCCATGGGGTGTGATCACACTATGAATGACCACACTGGGTGACGTCAAGCCTAGTTCAGACTGCATTTTCAGATGATCAAACCAAGAAAGTTTAAGTAACACACACAAGATGAGACAGTGATTTTGTTGAAATATTTGAATTGGAATTGAAAATTGAATAATTATCCAAATCTCTTTTTCTCATACTGCGAAAAGTCCTAGCTTTGAAAAATGTTATTAAAATAATAATTGGTGATCATATTAGAAAATAGTTTATCCAATCAAACAGAACTGATATGAAAAAAATTAAAAGTTTTGATTCACTGGATTTCTAATGTGTGGCGTATTGCCTATTGATAAGATATGAAACCTAAAACATGTTTAAATAAGATAAATCAATCAATAAAACTTTCCCTCACATATCTTGAAGAAACTTGTAAACCAGTGTTAACATGAGTTCTTAGAACACAGATTAAAAGATTCCATTTTAGATTTTCATTTGAAAAATTTAAACGTTTAAGTATCCATCCCTACACATACAGAAATTTAGTATTGAATTATGAATTTACTCCACTGGAACCTAAGAAATCTTTTATTTCTTTTGAATTTCAATTGTCTCATCTGCTGTTCACATTATCAGACTCATTGACTCAATAGGGTTCAGATAGAATACTTAAGAAATTACCAAAGCAATATAATTTTAGTCTTCAGGAAAACAAACATCAAACAAATAAAAACATAAAAGAAACATGCATCAATCCTAAATAAAACCTTCCTGAGATGTCTGAATGTGACATAAAAGGCTAAACTTGAAAAAGGGAAAATGACAGAAGTAGGCTTTCTTCTAGGTATTTTAGAAAGGTTTTCTAAGTATGCAATTGTTTCTAGACCACACAACACTTTCTGTTGTGGATAAGTCTAATTAGACAAATGCTAAATCGACAACACCTGCTCTCAGGACCACCCGACTTCACAACTATCTAAAGACGTCAAGAAGAAGAGTGTGAACTCATCCATTTGCATGTGCATCAGATGCAGTCAAATTTTGGAAGTCTATTAATTCCCATGTAAATACATCTATAAACTCCAAATCTGGTTCCATTGTCTGCATTTAATGCTATTGCACTGATTGATAACAATAAATGAATAATCTTTAAAACATTAAGTTCAATATGTTTTTTATAAATAAATAAAATAGTTTTATTTTATTTGGGTCTAATTTCTTGATATAATAGTGACATATTAAGACATATAAAGACACATACATATTTATAGCTAAACATGCTTAAGATGCCTGTAAAAATATCAAGACAGTATTGATAAAACATATCTCAAAATATAAATTATATAAACAAAAACAATGCATTTTCACTTCACCTGTTACCTTTTTATTGATATTAGTAACAATGATTAATTGAGGCAAAAATAGCAAGGGTGTTGAATTAATGCTGTGCATATTCAAATGTTCTAAATTTTTACAAAAAAACGATTATCCCACGTATAGAAAACATTATTGCATTAAAGAAGTCATCCTAGATTATTAGACCATACATACCCAAACATTTGCTAAGCTACTAAATTGTACATCTTTCACAGAAGGGTCACAAGAAAGAGATGTCAACCAGGGTGCAGTATAGCACCGACAAAACACACAACATTCTTCTAGTTCTTTAATGCTCCCCACAGCTCCCAGCCTACTACCATGACTCTAGTTCTACCTTACAAATCCAGCTAGACCGGAGCATGTACACTGGTACAGATAAGAGTCTGGACACACAGAATCCAGGGCAGATAAACTCCTCAGGAACAGTAATGGGAGTAGCAATACCATGAGGAAAGAGAACCTTCCCACGCTATGCCACTGGGTGCACTAACTCAGAGCAAGTTGCTCCATGCTCGCCTGTGGGAAAATTGCATATTATGAAAATTCTGCCCAGTGGAGCTTTTTTCCATTTGTTTGTTTTTGTGGGGATTTTTTTTTTGGGGGGGGAATACCCCCTCTTGTGTTCCATTTATTAGTACTTGTAAACTTTTTTTTACAAAATAAAATCTATGGATATTGATTCTAAGAAAACCTTTCCTTTTAGAGGCAAACCACAAATATAAGTACAGAATAGTCCTTGTGAAATGCAGTCACACGAAATACGAAGACTGAGCGGTAGATATTTAAATTTTCTTTTAGCTGTTGTGTAAAGAAAGGTATGCAAATGGCTTCTGTGCTGGCCATCTATCAATTACTGAAAATAACTTGTCTTTTAAAAAATCAGTACGTATATTACTAATTAAAAATATTGGTTTTTTGAGAAGGAAGAAACAACATCTATGAAAACAGCGTTTGAAAAGCAAAAGTTGAATTTTAATGAAGATTTTATTTAAACATTAAGTAATTTTGGCTTTTTATGAGTATCCAGATAAGTAAATAGATACACAAAATGGACAAACTTACTAGTAGAAAATATGAAAGGATTATCTGAGGATGAAGAAAGTCTATGTACATATTTTCTTTCAGAATTTTACTGTGTTTACACGATTTCACTTGGTGCTGTGAATTGTGAGCCAATTCTTTTGAGATTTGTAGAGTTCTCTTGGGCAAAATTACTTTACTATGAACTTTATGCCTGTGTTTTGTAGAGTTTTGTGTCATCCTTCTATAAATAGGTCTCTATATTTTATAATAACCTTTTCCCCAGAGATAGCCATAAAAGGTCAACTCATCAACATTGGGGACCAACAAATAATACCGCAACCATTATTCCTTGTCATTTACAGCTCATGCAACTCAATTTCTCCACCAGCCCATTCCGAGTATGAATTGTAATGAGCCCTGGTGGCATAGCAGTTACACATTGGACGGCTCACTGCAAGGTCTGCTGTTCAAAACTGCCAACCACTCCCCAGGAAAAAGATTAGGTTTCCTACTCTTACAAAGTTACAGTCTCAGAAATTCATAGAGGCAGTCCCTTCTTCCCTGACCTATAGAGTCATTCTGAGTTGGAATTGACTCAATGGCAGTGAGTTTTAATTTTCGGTCCTAAAACTACCTATACTATGCCTCTACCTATACCACTCACCCCCACCCCCACCCCCACCCCCAATACATACCATTAGAAAATAAGCACTCTGAGATTGGAAGTGTCGTACGTTTTCACCAATATAAACCAATGATTTTTATGGCTTGGCCAGTTGTGATTTTCTATGTGGTATATTTTCATGTAACTTTATATTTGATCATCCCTAAAACCTTCAAATCAGCGTTCTTTTAAATAGTACTCATAAATAATGGTGAAATTACAAATGGCTAAGCCTTATTGTGGGGATTCTAGTTAGATTTGGGGAAAGGAGTTGAGATTATTGTAAGAAATTATAATCAAGAAATTATGGAAATAAGGCCCTAATTAAGCATTATTTTCTTGCTGATCAGGAAGAAGTGTCAAAGTATGTCAGAATGTTAATATCATGTGCCTCATGTTGACAGTGACTGACTGCAACATACCTGTTTGTCAAATCAGCAGGTGAAGGTCTTCTAGCTGCTCGGCAAATTTTGGTAGGAAAAAAATCAAGGGGTCGTGACAAATTACTTTCAACACCACTAAAATGAATCATTTAGCCTGTCATGATTTGCCATTTTTAATCACAGGATAATAAGATTTCCTAGTACATTTTACAGAAAAATGATAAGGACCTCCCTATGGCATGCCAAACATCTACAAGCTCATGACTGCGTGGTGGATAGAGCAATCAAGCAGGCTAACAGTGGCAATAGCCTTAATTTTCTAGTTAGAATTCTCTGTGGGTGGGCAGGTCAATCATTACCATTTAAATCCCCACACCTGTGAATCTTCACTGTTTGGCTCAGTGACAACTTTAAAATATGAAACAAAACAAGCTCTGTTTCCAGAGAAACATAACCTTGAACTGATGAGTGACAAACTCTGCAAAGGAAAGTGCTGTCTTGTGTTCTTATTTTCTTAAGAAGGAATCATGTTTACCAGAGTCAGGTCTGCGTGTCTTCGCATGCTGATGATTTCTCAGGTGCAGTGTCATTGAACCTGAGAGAGCGGAGCTTGCAAAATGGTGGAAAATAGTTAAGTAAAACTGCTGCAGATTGCAACCACCTGCTCTCAGCTTGGCTCAGTAAGTGCTGAGAGTGGATTGCCAAGCTCTGAGAAAGCTGATCGACCACTACTCTTACTCTCAGAGAATATTGATGAGTGAAACGATTCTTAAACTAATCAGCACTTCACTATCAGAAGTTACACAAGAAAGACAGATGGGAGTTACAGTCCATTCTTAGAAGAGGAGGGACGTGTTTAGAGGGACTACTCAGTCTTGCTTGTTGCAGCTAATCTGACAGTAGAGCAAGAGTCTCCGTGATAAGCTATATAAAAAATGATCAATTTAACGTAAGAAAGATATATACAAACTATATTTAACCATGCATTGCATATGATAGGAGTCCTATGTGGCACAAATTATTGTTGTATAATATTATTTAATTATATATGTGCATATTAACTACTAGTTTAGGATACTAGGGTGCTATTCTGTCAAATAATAGACAGATACAGAAGGATTTATTGTTGTTTTTAATACAAATGGGATATGATCAGGCTTAAGTCGAAATAGCTATTTTAGCTATGGTGTTGAAAAGACATGGCAAGGGAAAAGCAAGTGAAAAATTCTGGAAATTATGGAATAGTCCAATCACAAGCCCACAAAAAACAAACCAAACGCACACCATTGAGAGCCAATTCTAACCCATTGAGACCCTACCGGACAGAGAGAACTGGCTCTGTGGTTTCTGAGATGGTAACTCTTCATTCGAGTACAAGGCCTTGAAGAGAAAGACATTTAAGACAAAGTCACTTTAGAGATCCATTAAATTTATTTTACCAATTTTGATGGCTACATAGAGCATTGACACTCAGGAAAACAGACAATAAGATGGTATATCAGTTAAGATAACACTAGTCATTTTAAAAGCTAGCATTGTTAAGTATTATAGTATAATGTCATGGAATAATTAAGATAGCACTATTCATTGTGAAAATTAACTTACATATTTCTTTTTTTTCTTTTTTTTACTATCCGCCCAGCCCCCCTAACTTACATATTTCAATGGTTTATTTCTCAGTTAAATGAACTCTAAAAATACATGTACGCACTTGAATAATTCTCTTTAAGCAATGATTCAGGAACCAAAGGTTCTTACATCTTGGGGCCCCACCCCCTCTACATCTAGTATCCAAGTCACTGTATTTCCCCAAGACAAAGAGAAAAATAAGTGAGCCAAAGACATTGCTGATTTCTATGCAATAGATTTGAAAGTGCTATAACCATACCCTGTTCACCAGAATTCAGCACATGTGCTGTTTATTCCCAAACTAGAGAGGTAAGTATCGAATTATTTGCCCAGAATGAAGTTATAACAGAGTTCATGAACAACTAGGCAAACGATAAAACATGCATTTTTGTGGAGAAAATAAAAAAATGACTTTTGTACTTATGCATATGCACACCCATGTTTATGATGCTATCAAAGTCAGTGTATCCCAGACAAAATTTAGGCACAGTTTCTATCTAACATTTAATTATATACTGCCCTCTTTAACAGGGTTAGGGCTATCATGGTGATAAGGTAAATGAGTATGACAATCAACACAAATTTCCACTTGAACATTGAGTTGGTAAATTGATAACTAAGATAAAAACTTAAAAATAAATGAAAACTAGTTTGGTTAGTTTGAAATACTTCACTGTTCCATCTATGTTTATTGACATGGAATATTTCTTATATGCTTATTTTTGTGTTGAAATCAGAGGTGGGCTTTCCTTTCTTTTATCCTTATAAACTTAATTTCAAATTCCCATCTTTTTGCTGTCCAACACTGAACTTGATAGAGCTTCACGTGGAGTACTCTCTAACTGCTGGGTCATTTAAATCAATACAGTGAAAGGAGAAGGTGATAATGCCTTCTTATTGTAGTTGAACTAGATCGGTGGGTCATTCATCTTATTTGAAATCGGAGCAATATAGTGTCATTTTTGTAAGGGTGTTCTATCAATGTGATTTTGCTTTGTTTTAAAGTTTTATCAAGAAATGGGTATTTTAAATTTTATGTGACTCAATGTCAAAGAAGAAGCAATAGAAAGTAGGGAAAGGTGTTGATTGCTAAGGAAATGAAGTCTCACAACAATGATAGTTCACCAGACCCAATTGGAGAACAGATATTTTTATAGACCGGAAAATCTCTTTCAGCTCAAAGTAGACTAATACATAACAGCACATAGAGACAGCAATAAATCATGCTAGACAAAAAGGTATGTAAGCTATTAGCTAAAAAATAAAATGAGTCTGTTTTTTTTCTTTCATTTTAGCCTAAACACTTGCCAGGGTTTATACAGTGTAATGAAAGCAGGCCACTATATCCACATACAAATTGTCTTGTGCTTTACATCCAGACTGGAATCCCTGCTCAACATTACCCCTCCAGTCTAATTCGTGAGGCTGACATTGATGCATTTAACAAACAAACTGCAAATCATTTGAAGCTGAAAGTTGGACTGGACTGTGATCGCACAGTGCACGGGGCTGCCACAGAGAAGCTCAGCATGCCTTTGCTCCTATGAGAGGAAATAAAACTAGGCTCTTGTACTTTGATTCAATAGGAAATAAACCATCATAGGATGAATTCAAAGACACATGCTGGTTTTAAGGGGATATTCATTATTTCCCCCCCTTACAATATGCTGAGTTTGCTTAGGTGATAATGTTCACAAGATTTTTAATGCTCTTTAAAAAGTACCCACATGAAATTTGAACCTGCAATATTTCAGAAAACTTATATTTTGGCTCTGTCTCACTCACAGAGGGTGTTGGAAAACCAGGGCCATAATGAGGTAATTAATCAAATTAATTATCATTATGCTCTCCATTCCCACATCCCTCTCTGCTCTTATACCCAAAATTGTCTGAAAGGACTAAAGAAATTTTCAATCGTTGTGTTTACATGAGAGAAAAAATTATCCTTGCTTGAAAGTTTGCAAAACCATTTTTAATATCCAAATTAACCAAGGACATAAACTATATCAAGTAATTCCAAAATAAATTCAATTTTTTAAATTCTTTTTTTAAATCATTTTATTAGGGGCTCATACAACTCATCACAATCCATACATTACATGAATTGTGTAAAGCACATTTGTACATTCATTGTCCTAAACAATTGAACATGCCTTGACCTATGACCCCATCATCTTTGAATCACTTGGTTCTAGAGTAGAGGATATATATCACACTTTGGTTTACATTGCACTAAAAATATTTTCTGCCTGTCCCCTTTATTTTTCTAGCACTTTCACATAGAGTCTATTGTGTTCTTTTAACTTGAAAATGTGACTAACTCAGTAATTTTCTTGGATTATTTACCCAGGCAAGATCTACTTTTAGAGGGAGGAGGAGAACAGCTAATTTAACCTTAAAGGAAGTTACTTCCAGTGCATCACTCAGAT
Organism: Echinops telfairi; assembly: GCF_000313985.2. NCBI lineage: Eukaryota > Metazoa > Chordata > Mammalia > Afrosoricida > Tenrecidae > Echinops > Echinops telfairi. The sequence goes on along the minus strand of NW_022103906.1, from coordinate 53,580,593 downwards.
AATAAGTAAACAGATTTCCAAGGAATTTAATATAATTCCCTTCTTCTTTGAAAATAAGTTAATTGGCTTATCTCAAACCACTGAATTGGAAATAAACATATTATACACCAGATCTTTATTTAATAAATGGGAAAAAGAGATCCATGCAGTGTAAAAACAAACCCATTGTACAATATTAGATAATTTGTAGTATAGGTAAATATTAAAGAAGAAATCAAGAGTGGGTATAAATTTTGATTAACCTCTCATCATTATACTTTGCAAATATGATCTAGGTCATTTTAAAATAGTGGTATCTAAAAGAAAGCAGATATCAAGACGATGCTTAAGCACTATTTGGATACTGAAGATGTTGAGAAGACAGTCCATCTTTACGTCTCCATCTGAGCCACCCAAGAACGCATGGACCTAGAACATTCTGGAATGCGGACTGGAGATTAGGTTTCTCTCCCGGTACCTTTCATTATCGACAAACGTTTCTTCCTATTCTAGAAATTTTCTCTGTCTCTCATTCCTGCATTGGTTCCATATGACATCTACTCAACCTCATTTCTATAAATTTTCCAGATGGGGAGGGAACAGGGTCTCTTCTCATTCAACTGCTACCCAAACAGTATATGGATGGAATGACTGCTTTGCACTGGCCATGAAAGGTGATGCTCAGACCATGGGAGAATGGTGTCCACATGTTCATTGGATCGTGTTCTGTCTCTTTGTGTGACTAAAGTTATATCATGCACTAGTAGTCTTTTTTTGGTTGTTGTTAACCTTGAATACTGGCAAGAGAAAAGAGAAATGGATTGTTCACTCTTTACGGAATTGTCCTTGAAAAACGGAGAGGATTTGAAGAGTGCTCAGTAAGCTCCTTTGTTAGCATAGAGGCCTATTTGACTCAAAAATATCATGAAAAGTGCATGTTAATAATAAAGTATACCCTGTAATACCAGTTAATAAAAATTTATTTTTAGGAAATACAATTAATTGAGACGTTTTAGTAAGAGCATTTACAAGAGTAATCTTTCAGAACGTTAGATAGCAGTGTGCCAACTATGCTGCATTAGAAGAGGGTGGAACATGATACGAGTAGTAAATTTATTTTGTTAAATCTAGTGAAGGGAGCACATTGTTGGTGGAAATAAAGAAATTGGGTTAAATATGAGAAATATAATGAAGGAAGACAAGTCAACACTTAATTAGTGGAACCCAGTGAGCAATATCATTAGATACCACTACTTTAAAATGACAAAAATCATATTTCCAAAGTATAATTACGAGAAGTTAATCAAAATTCATATCCACTCTTGGTCTGTTATTTAATACACTTTACCTGCACTACAAACAGTAGTTTGTAACAGTAACAGTGTTCAATTAGTAGGACACTGTAGTATTGAAGCTGTTGTTATGAGGTACTGTCTAGTGGGTTCTGACTATTAGCAACCCGATGGACAACAGAACAAGAAACGCTGCCTTGTCCTGTCCTGCCCACACAAGGATTCTTTTGTTTAAGCCACTGTGTCAATCCCTCATATACAGGGTCTTCCTCTTTTTCATTCGCCTTCTACTTTACCAAGCATGATGCCCTTCTCTAGGGACAGGTCTCTTAGAGTCTGTCCAGAGTGTGTGTGATGAAATCTCACCATCCTTGGCTCTAAGGTGCAGTGTGTTGCAAAACAGATCTGTTAGTTCTTTGGCAGTCCATGGGACTTTCCGAATTCTCTGCCAGCACCATCATTCAAATGCATGAGTTCTTCAGTCTTCCTTATTCAATGTCTAGCTTTCACAATTAAGTGTTCTGGAATTCCCATTTTCCCATTGTTATCCATGGTTTGCTATGACCCACCCAGGAAAATGGGTTTGCATAGTTAAGAAAAATGCAAGTCAATATCTTTCTTTTATTCTCTATTTTCAGCTATCTATCTAACATTAGCAATGATATTTCTCTTCCCATGTCCTTTTCTTTATAAATTCCAATTTAATTTTTGTCATCTCCCTCTGCATGTATTGATGGAACCATTTAAAAATTATCTTCAGGAAAATTTTACTCGCATGTGGCATTAATGATATTATTCAATAATCCCCTCATCCTACTGAGTGGCCTTTTTAAAGAATGTGAATGAATATAGATATATTTCAGTCAGTTGGCTAGGTAGCTATCTTCCAAATTTCTTAGCATAATCAGTGCTTCCCAAAGTAGATTAGTGTGTTGAACATTTCAATCTATATTCAATCAACTCCTCAAGCCTTGTTTTACATTAATGCCTTCAGAGCAGGTTGGATTTCTACCATCTTTACTACTGTTTCTTGATCATATGCTACCTTCAAAATGGTTGAATGTTGATAAATTCTTCTAGATATAATGACATTGTGTCATTAATTTTTCTTCTGATGCTTCCTGCATTGGTCAATATTTTGTCCATAGACTCAAGATTCCCACTTGAGGCTTGATTTTTTTTTCAATTTCTCCATCTTGAGAAACACTGTGCTTGTTTTATCCCATCTCTAGGTCTTTGTAATTTCCATTATAATGTTATACTTTGCCTTCTTGAGCTGAACTTGGAAATTTTGTGTTCAGTCTTTTTACTTTAATATTTTCCCATTCACTTTAGCTTTGCTGCATTCAAGTGCCAATTTCAGGGTCTCTTTTGACATATACTATGACACTTTTCTGTTTTGTTATTATTTTGTTCTTTTTCATCTATGGTGTCATCAAAAAACATATATGGTCTTTCGTCAGTAGTGTTTAGAAAGTCAAATCTATCCTTGATATGTTCTCTAAATTCAGGTGGGATATGCTCATGGCAATATTTTGGCACTTGTATATTTGTTTTAATTTTCTTCAGCTTCCACCCTATTTTACATATGAGTAATTTATTATCTTTCCATAGTCAGTTCCTGGCTCACTATATTGAGCTTCTCCTTTTTGTCCACACAAATTTATCTTCCGTGTGTTGAAAGCAGGGAGGACCACATGTACAGTTGAAAAGTTGGTATTTACAATGAAGAAGTCTTTGATATTGTAAAATTCTACAATAGGATATCCAGCTTTATTTCTATCACCGAGTCTACACATACACACTACTGATGCTTCCTCTTTGTTTTCGATGTTTGTTTTCCAATCACTGGTAATTATCAATGCATCCTGAATGCATGTTTTATCAATTTCAAACTGAAAAAAATGTTCAATTTCTTAATAGCTTTAGTGACCTGTACATAAATTTGAGTAGTAGTCATATTAACTAGTCTTCTTTGTAAACATATAGATATTATTTTGTAATATAGAGCACTATATTTCAAGACAGTTATTGAAATGTCCTTTTTGTTAAATTTGTCGTTCCCAGCATATTAATTCATCTATTTGATTGTCTGGTTCAAAAGGCAATGCTAGTCTATTTCAGCTCACTCATACCTAGGACATTGATTGCTACATGATCTACCTCACTGTTGATGATTTCCAGTTTCCTTAGAATCAGACTTAGTACATGCCACATTAAGGTTATTAATAGATATTTGAGGTGGGTTCTTTACATTTTGATTTGTATCCCACCAACAACTGAGGGTCCTTAACACTATTCTCCATCCGCAGTATTATGGTAGACTATCTTTGGTGGAGACAACATTTTTACATTTTAATTTTTTAAAGCCTTCCAACCTGAGGGACGCCTTTTCCAGCACTAAATCAGATAATGTTCCACTGCTGTTCATAAGGTCCCAATGGGTAATCCTTCAGAAATGGTTTCTCTAGTATATCTTCATATCCTCTTCTGGAAACGCTGCTGAAACCTGTTCAACACTTGTGACAGAATTTCCAACCTCATAGCAATACATGATAGTCATCAATGTAAGGCAAGCTGACAAACCAGCCAAGCACTACCTACAAGCAACTCACCCACCAGAACAAAACAAAACAAAATGAAAAACTACAAACACATTAGTGTTGAGACAAATGATCTTTACTGGTTAGAACCTTTTAAGAACAGAAATCCCAGTGATTTCTAAGAGCAAGACAAATATCATAGAAAACTCAATACGTTACTGGAGCAATGTTCACATAGCTTCCCTTGATTCTAGGGTAAAGCTATCAAGCCTGGTTTCTATGCCATCCTTCCTCTTGACACCTCTGACTTCTTACTTTGAACACAACTGCTAAGGCCTTGACATAGAGCACTTTTTCACCACATACCCCTGACTCATTGAGACACTGCTCCTTCCAGATTGTATGTTTGTGACTTATATGAAACTTGAAATATAAATTATGAAGAAAATATTGGTTTAACTGTGCATAATAGTAAAGTGCATATGTAATTTTGCAAGTTTAAATTCCTGATCTAAAGATGAGAGTTGAAACATGAGTTAGGAGCCCCACATTCTAACAGTTACATCTAACTGTCTTCATGTGGCCTGTGTGGTAGCGCAGGGCCAACTGTACACAAGCAGTGACCACTGTCCCTGGGAAAGGATGACAGCATTCCTCTGGTTATTAAACTTTTCTCTGACACATTAAGCAGTTATTGCAAAACAAGTGCTGGTTGCACTATGGGGAGTGCATTTTCCTTTTAATCAAGGATAAGAACATGTTGACAAAAACTAAGAATAGCGATTGTACTCTTTCATTTTAAATTCCCCAAGTGAAGCAATTTGAATCAAAGAAGGGATCATACTAGAGAAGTCCTATCTTAAAATAGCTACTAAGGAGTTTTCTAGCAACATATAATGTCTGTCATATCTATCAATCCTATATTTATGGAGGAATTAAATATGCATGAGAAAGGTCATAATGCTACAGGAAATACATGTTACTCAAAATATATAACCACCTACAAACTTGTTTGGGTATTATGCCCTAGCATTTACATATACAAATTTGACATTAGGTTAATTGTTTAATAAAAATATAATAAAGGTTTAGAGAAATATAATATTTTAGTAACAAAGTAATATGGTATTCAGGCAGTTATTATATTTTCAGATAATGTACAGAACAGCTATCAACTACAAAGGTGCTTCTATTCCTTAGTGAGTCCCCAATGAATAGGCACATGCCATTTCAGGTGTGCATGTGTGTGTGTGCTTGTGTGTGTGTATTGAGTGAAGCACATCATAAGCAAAACATAGATATTAGCTATTTTGAAGTCATTTTACTGTGAAGACTTTTTTTGAAAGACATGAAGCTTAGTCCTTATCCAATTTATTATGGAATTTTTTAAAGAAACAAATTACAAATATTCTAAGCAATTAAAGTAACACATGCTTACAAAAAAGTTGAGCCTAAAGTATTGTAAGACATATTTGGATTTCAAGCACAGATTGGTCTCAGAAGTCCCTACAGATATTGATAAATGTATGTTTAGACTAATAGGCTTCTTCATTTTTATTCAGAAAATTTCCATAGACTCCCTGGATGTAATCTATGAGATGGGAGTCTGAGGGAATGAAGATTGTAAAATCTGACAAACTTTGTTAATAAAACTTTGAATCTTGCAAGTAAAGAAATTTGAATAAGAAAGGAAATAATACTAGAAAAGTTGGATTTGAAAATATTTACTAAGGGGCTACGCATCAATATTTAAGTGGCAAAATATAATTGAACATAGAGGTACTATAACAAGCCAGAGACTCAGGTAATATCTCAGGAAATTGGCAGTCCAAAACAGCATAGTATCCATATTGATTCCTCCTGAATTTTCTGAAACAAAATCTGCCCAATTCTTCTCTTTAGTTACTGATAGTACCATGATTTTTTTCTTCTTGAAGCTGCAATAGCTCCTTGTGTCCTTTCTTGTCTATGCAGTTTGTATGTACCTTCTCCAACTATATAGAAATAGAAGCCAGCCCACTCCAGTATGAACTCATGTTTTACTAACAGAGAACATCTTTACAGGCCCTGTTTCCATACCCAGTCATACTCACAGAGACTGTGATAGATAATAGCTAGACAGACAGAATTGAAATGTATCTTTTTGAGGACACAATTCAATCCATAACAGATGGTTTTTTTTAACAGGAGAATTGTGAGTAGATTGATGACATCCTTCTCCAGGCACTGGTCTCTCCTACAATACGTCCAAAGCATGTAAGACCAAGTCTTGCCCTCCTCCCCTCTAAGCACACTGACCTTATCTCTTCCCAGAGAGTGATACTTTTAATAGTGCTAGACATTCACAATATTCATTTCCTGCACCAGGATTCAAAGGTATTGATGCTTCTTTGGTCTTTTTACAAGACCAACTTTTCCTCACATATGAGGCAATGAAAAATACCATGGCTGGGCCATGCATTAGTCTGGGTACACAAAAGAGACAAATCCATGGACGCACATATGTGTATATGAAGAAGATTTATATACAAGAGCAATTGAACATTGAGAAAACATCCCAGTCCAGTCCAGATCAAGTCCATAAGTCCAATATTAGCACATATGTCCGATAACAATCTATAAAGTCCTCTTCAGACTCACGAAACACATGCAATGACATTGAATGTAGAAGATCGCAGGTCAGTGGTTAGCAAGTCTTTGGATCCAGTGGCATTGGAAACTTCTCAGTGCTGGCAGGGATCTCTGCATGGCTTCTCTAGCACCCAGGGCTGCATCAGGGTGGGTCCATGTGTCTTGTCCGCTGCTATGTCTCCCAGAGTGTGAGCAGAGAATCTCCCAGCTCCAAGGAGGAAATACTGGATTTCCCAGAATTCTCAGGAAAAGGCCATGCCCACACAGAGGCCTCATTGGCTATTATCTGATTGACAGGCTAGACTCCACCTCTACATTTTTAATCCTCAAATTTACAAATGCTTATATAATTACCATAGGTCAGATGCAACTGGGCCCTGAAAGTAACATCCTTGTTTTTCAATACTCTATAGAGATTGTATGCAGCAAATTTACCTAATGCAATGGATCTTCCATGAGCACTGATTGTGGATCCAAGCAAGATATTATACTTGACAATCATTTTCTTCATTTATCATGATGTTACCTATTGGTCCAGTTGTGAGAAATTTGGTCTTCTTTATCTTGAGTTGAAATCCATACTGAAGGCTAAAATCCTTGATCTGCACTGGTAAATGCTTCAAGTCCTCTCCACTTTCAGCAAGCAGAGGTATTTCATTTGCATAGTGCATCTTGTAATTAAACCCCTCCTCCAATCCCGATGTCACATTCTTCATATAATCCAGCTTCTCTGATGATTTGCTCAGCACACAGATTGAATAAATATGGTGAAAGAATATAACCTAAAACACACTTTTCCTGATTCTCAAGCCATGCAGCACTCCCTTGTCCTATTTGCACAATTGCCTCTTATTCCATGTACAAATTCTACACGAGCACAATAAGATGCAATGATCTGCTTCTGTGCATTTGGTCATCTGTATCTGACCATGTTTTGAAGTGACAATTTCCTCTGAAGCGGGAGTCAATTCCTTCTTCCAGGCCTGTTTCTATTCAAATACTCCACTGAAATCAGCTCATTTTGGGTGCTGGCCTTTGAAATATTAGTGACATATCTTCTACCATAACAGCAACTCACAAGCTACCACAGTATAAGAACAAAACCACCTGATAGACAAGTGGTGGAAAACCTTCCCTTAAACTCTGTGATTTCAGAAATTTCAAGACAAGCTAATTGTAGAGGATAATTAGCCATAGAAAGAAGAGAGACACAGAAAGAAGACAGAGGAAAAGGAGGAGCAGGGAACAGGAATGAAGGGAGGAAGAAAAAGGAAATGATCTCAGTTGTCTAAATGTCTTATTTAAATTGAGAAGATGCCCTGAGTCTTTATCATTTAGCTTTATGAAATGTATTTATGTATTTCATTGACAGAGTCAAATAATATGTAGTGGGCTTGGAATAAATCAAAGAAAATTTGAAGTAGAATTTTTTTAATATTTAAGCTTGCTTACTATGAATGTTTCCATTGAAATAATATTTTAAATGTGAAAACTATTAGAAATAAAACATTAAAAATCCACAATGAACATTCAAGAGAACGAAGCAAAGAAGAGAAGGTGGTGCACGCTGGTTGGTCTGGGGTCCTGATTACTGCTAACCAAAATTACAGGCACGGAGATTGATGACAAGGACAAAAATTTGGAGAAATGCAAAAAAAAACCTGGTAAATTACAAGATTAAATGGTAAATGCATAATGGGATCTGATTATTTATTAATCAATATTTTAATCTTGTACATTCAACTCCCTATTTAGTTATTATAGTCCTCCAATGGCTTCAATAGCTACCTTCCACCTTTATTACTCCTCTGACTAGTATAACATAGTCATTTTCTAAGGTCCTGTTATTAAAAGGACAACACAAAGGATATCTATGAGGAGTTTATGATATTAAAGGGCATAGAGTTCATGAGAAAAATACTTCCACAGTGTGTCTTGTCACTGTCATTGAAAGAAAAGACATTTCAGTCATAATTTTACCTCATTTTCCCGAAAAGTTAATTTAACCAATGCTGAACACAGCTAATATTGTCTGGTTGACAATTTAAAAATTTACTAAAATAGACCAAAACAATTAAAAATATCTTTAGGGGAATTTATTTCTTTCAACAGTGACCAAAGTGTAAAATACTTTGCCTTCTGCAGAGTCACAGTTATGCCCACAATTCTGTTAATGAATAAGTCATGTGGGCACAAGAAGAACCTTGAGTTTACATAATACATGATTATCACTCTGTAAACTATTTACTGATAAAGTCATGAGTTCATAAAACTCACCATTGTTGTTGTTGCTGTTGTTTTAACAACATTCTTTCAGCCCAAAATCTTGATCGGTGGTGGTAAAAGTGTTTTATTCATAAGGAACATACTAAATGCTACTTGCCTCTCAGATAATCTCTGTCTTGAAATCACAGGCCATAATGAGGAGAAAATACCTTAAACAACGTCTTAATGGAATGGAGACAGACTACTATGACATAGCTGCCCAGAGGAGAAATCGATTGCGGTATGCATATTGGATAGGACATTGGAACCCAAATACAAATACCACCTAAGTCCAAACCATTTCCAATAAATACGAAGATATTCAGTAAATATTTCATGACCTCAATGTAAAACAAGACTTAGTGTGTATTTCCTAAAAGAACAGAAACTATATTATAATAGAAACTGGATTTTCAAAGGTAGACAGGATTCACTTGGATAACCACAGAAATATTATACTCACTCTAGAGCACAAACAAATATATGTATGATAAAATGTTTAGACCAGGTGAGAAAATCTGAACACTCATAGCAGGCAGCACTGTTTCCATACCATTAATCATACTCAGGTCACATTGGGGCACTTATTATATGACAGGCAGTCATATAAGTAGAGTTTAGTGTGCTAGTTTGGCAATAATTCAGACCCAAGTGATCCTTAAACCTTAAATGCCACTTAATGCCAATGAAAGAGTGCCATCTTTCCTGTTCTGATTCATTGTTTCATTTAGATGGAAGAAAGAAACTTGCACATCCAGAACTTTCATATGGAAAAACTAATTGATTTATTTTCCAATATGAGATATTATAAAATTTAGTGTTCAATTTTATTGCCCTTTATGCTAGCATAATATATATCCTTTGTTATAAATCATTTTGGGAGACTATCAAATATTTTATATATTCACAATAACTATCTTAAGAAGGACTGACTTGCTAGGGTACAGGCAAATGGGAGTTAGTCAACTGAAATGGGAGCTAGTCAAGTAAAACTTGGAGATTTTCTTTTATTGTCTAATGAACTCAGTCAAATATGTAATTCAGGACTCTCCACCTTCAAAATAAAGGTAGAGCAAATTTTTAAAATGGACTCTTAAATTTAGGATTTTTCATGCCAGTAAAGCAAATGAGCAAACAGAATGATGTTACTTTATGTAAGGGTAGTTCATATAAGAATCAGAAGCAAATGGGAAATTCTCAAATTATTCTTTTTCAATGCTTTACAATGTATCTTATTACAACCATACATTAAAATGCTTTAGGCACCATGTTACAAAATTTAGAGAGATGATATACATTTCAAACTATGCAAATTAAACAATTGCTGTGGATCCTTGAACGATTGCCTGAAAAATACAACTCACAGACTAACTAAAATACTTGGAAAGAGTCCTGACTTAACAAGTAGGAAGGTGTACAATATGGCTATTAGACAGAGGAACAAGATCCAGCAAAGTGAGTCAATGAGCAGTTACTAATTTCATAATTAAGAATACTGATAAAGATGGATTTGATATTTAAGTGTATGATACATCTATTCTCTGATATGTCAATGTAATGAATGTTGAAATTTATGACTGGTATGTTGAAAATGATCTTCATCTGTAAGTACTTCTTGATTGAAAACATTGCATACAAACTTTTTTGAGACATCATGATTATTTTTTTATTTGTTTGTTTTTCAAACCATTTTATTAGGAGCTAATAGAGACATCATACTATTCCATATGGTTCAACCACATCAATCAGGATTGTACAACTTTTACCATCATCAGTTTTGAAACACGTTCTTCCTTCTTGAACTCCTTGATATTTACTCACCCCACCTCCCCACCTTACCCCCTAAGAACACTTATTCTAATTGATATTTCTAAAGATTCATTAAATTATGTATTTTGCCAAATATATATGTTGTCAATGAAAATTTATATTTTATTTTATTAGGAACAGATGAAGATGACATTTCCACATATATAAATTAAATGAACTTTTTTATACTGCAATTATTAATTTGAAGATATTTGGTTAAGCAGCACTTAAGGAAAATGATATGATCATAACTTAAGTGGCAGTGGAAAAACCCTAAGCAGAATAAACCAGAATGAAATCCTAAGCATACATATTTGGTTAAACAAAAAGATTAATGTTCCTTACTGAATCATAGCAAGCGTTTAGCTGCTATAAGGATGGAAATTACAATACAGACACCTTCGGTGCACAGAGGATTCTTCCTTGTCAGGACAATATATATTCTCATTTCTTTCCCCTGTCAGGACAATATATATTCTCATTCTTTAGGAAGAGCAACGGCTAATGTATAAAATTTTTATTGAGAAACTTTTCCCCACCTACTTACAATTCTGCTCTTGTTCTTTTAACCTCTTCCTGTTCCTAAGTTCAAAATACATTTAAGAAGAAGACAAAGGTTTTAACACTAATTTTTCTTTTAAAAGTGATTATTAATTGGGAGTTAATTCATATATCATATCACTCCATAGTTCAATCACGTCCAGCAGTACTGTAAAATCCAAACCTTCTTTGCCCTCCTGGACTCCTTGACATTGTCTCCCTTTTACACACACATACCCACGACCACTGTACCCTCCCCAAAACTTGCTGTCCTTACAGTTTCTTCAATCCCAGGTTTCATATACCAAAAACCAGAAGAACATATAACTCGGCTTCACGAGGGTAACCCCCAATGGCATACCACTCTGAGATAACCCTAAAAATGATTTTTTTCACATGGTGTAAATCAAATAGAACACTATATATGTGGATCAGATATTTAAGAATTCAGGTTCTTTCTAATATATGAGACAACAAAAACATTTGCAACATCAACAAAGCATGGGGAAAAGCCTGTAGGAAAAGATAATAGTGTATATAACAGAATATAAGAAAGAGTGTGATTTGGTTCAGTAAGGTTCTTTAAATGTGATACAAAACAAAAACAAAAACTCAATACCACTGAGTCAATTCTGATGACATATAGGACAGTGGAACTTCCCCTGGGGGTTTCTAACAGTTTGCAGGAGCGGAAATCTTCACCTTCTCCCAGGAGACAAGTGTGAGTCAAGCTGCTGACTTTACACTTAGCAGCCCCACACAGAATCCTTAAGTCGTAAAACCCAAATCACTGCCAGCAAATTGATTCCAGCTCACAGTGACCCTTTCAGACAGGGTAGCACTGCCCTGTGGGTTTCCAAGAGTGTAACACTTATCGGGAGGAGAACGCTTCATCTTTCTCCCTTGGTGCAGCTGGTGGTTTTGAACTTCAAACCTTGTAGTTAGCAACCCAACGTCTCACCAATATGTCAACAGGGCTCCACACAATCCACAGTTGCATCAAAATACCAGAATGTATGCTTTGTTGTCACATGAAGGTTAAAACTATTAATTTATCTTTATTTCATAATTTGAAGCTAATATTTCGTCAGAAACGTCAGTGAACAGATAGCAGTCCTAATAGTTTCTTCATAAGTCCCATACTGAATATTGTCATCTTCATCCATTCTGTGTTATTTCATTTGGAATTGTCATGCTCCAACAGATATACACTAATGTAATTTCAGTGTCAAAGCAATGAAGATATTTCATTCCCATGCACATTGTCACTTTTATGGATTCTTGCCTTCATTTATTAATATGTTTTCTATGTTAGTGCTTAATCGTTAACAGTCAATAGAATTCTAGTCAGTGGAATTTCCTCAATTTTTGGACAATTCCAACTGTGCTTGCTAACTGGCTCTTTCTGCAAATTTCTTTTCATAAGACAATAGTTACTTACAAGTCCCAAGAGATCCATAACCACACAATCAAACTCACGGCCCCTGAGTGGTTTCTGACCCACAGGACCCTGGAGCACCCCGGCACCACAGGCCCTGTGCATTTGCAAGACTGTGACTCTACGTAAGCAGGACACCTGTCTTTCTCCTGTGAGGTCAAGCTAAGAAGCGTTCATTGTGTTTTTCCATCTATCCATAGAAATTACTTCTTTCTTATGCTACTGATATTTTCTTCATGATTATATAATTTATGATTGGTCTAATAACATGAACTAATATGTCAGTTTACTGGGAAGATAATCGTTATCATTATAATAACCATTAGTTTAGTAATAATTACTATCAAAACAATTTAAGGTAAATATTAATACCTTGAATTGTAATTCATATTATAGTTAATTTATACACATATCATTTCACTAAACTTAATAGCAAGCCTTGGCAATTTTAAAAAATATATAAGGCATACATATCATTATGTGTTATATCTAATAGGTATCTCCAAAGAACTGGAATCATAAGCAAATTACTTTAAACAATTGACTCACAGGAACCTGGGATAATGAGTCTGAAATTATTTGGGTAGATAGGAAATTCAGATAAATTTGATGGTTATATTCATGAGGCAATGTCGCTCTAGAAAATCTCATTTTTCACACAAATATTTTATTGTTTTTGTTTCCTGTTTAGATTATTTCAGGACAGAATTGGGCTCAGTTCCCCAACTACTTGATTCAAGGCCATACATGTTACCAAGAGTTATTTTCTTTACTTGAGGTCAATGGCCAACTGACTGTAGATGTTAAGTATATCTATAAAATATCTTCAAATAAAAATATTTGATAAAATAACTGGATATTATAATTTAGCAACATTGACACATAAAGCTAATCACCACATGAGTGAATCTTCAAACAATAAAAAAGCTGTAATTATATTTGCTTTTACTCTGCCCAGTACTCTTTCTAAGGTTCAAAAACATTAGATGAACTCCAGGTATCTGAACTGTAGTTTGTGCTCTTACTCAGTAACTCAGATTGTGGAAATGTACCCCTAAATCCAAAACAACTGCCATTGAATCTATTCCAGTGCATAAAGAGTCTCATATCATTTTTCCAAGTGTGTCAATGTCTTTCTCCTGCAGACTGCCTATTGAGCACTTGACTTTGTATTTAACAGCCTGACGCTTATCCCACACTGCCACTATTGCTGCTTAAAATGAGGGTACAAATATTTTACTGTGCTTGTCACTTGCTTAGATTAGTTCAGGATGGAATTAGGGTCAGATAATTGCCCAGAGCTGACATAGCAGGACAGTTTTTGTTGTCATTTTTAATATTGTGTTTATATTCCTTCTTTCACATATTTATCATAAATAATACAAGCAACCTTTACTTTCCTTATTTTAAAAATGTTTGATAAAGACAATTTGTCTGGAGTTCATTAAGAAAAAGTGCTCTCTTTTTCTAAAACATTAAAACTAACATTGAGCAGGTTAATAAGAATCTAAAAGTAAACCTGGAGGACTCACATTTACTTAAACATTGTAGAGAGAATATTTCACTCAGAGAGTATGATATTGTGAATATACAGAATTAAACATTTCCTTTAGTTCAAAAATCTGTTTGTTTTTACCTTAATAATCATGAGAAGAATAAAGATGAATGGATATCAAAATATTTCTGATCTAATCTTTATCTAAAATTTCACGTTAAAATAAAGGGTTAAAGGCTATGTTTGTATCAAATACCTTCAATTCCTATTAACAGTGACATTGTTTTTCTATTAAAAAGCAGTATAAGTACATCTCACTGATCTTGAACTAAACAATCTTCTTGTCTGTGGTCGTCATAAATAATAAAATATTTTCACCTAAATTTTTTAACTCAGTCCAATGGTCTGCCAATTTGTCATACTGTGGTAGCTACTGTGTTGCTGGAAGCTACGTTTTTTGGTATGTCAAATGCCTGCAGGTCACCCACGAAGAAGAAAGCGGAAAGACCCAACGCGAAACCTGCAAGCAGTGTCCGACATAGACAGAAGGCTTAATGAACAGAAGCAGAACTTCGTCAGAGATGAGTGGCTGCGCCAGCAGCTCACATCGGAAAGGCTTATTGGAGTGCGAGACCTCGGGGTACTTGATTCAGGCAGTTGGATTAGCTGATCCTGGGAGCTTGAGTTGAAGGCCATGAGATTGAGTCTTTTACCAGAGTGGTATCCCCCTTTGTGCATTTATTAGCTGACTGGAAATAATTTTATAAAATGCATGATAAACAACTCAGTCCTAAGCATTTTGTACTGGCATTAAAACTTGTTAACTTCTTTGATAAACCCTTCAATCATGAATTTTGTCTGTGAGTTCTATGTAATGGTAGCTATGACAATGGATACTAAAATCTGGAGGACAAGTAGATATTGTTAATTCATATATTACACAGAACAAAAATGAGATTGTTGGCTTATGTTTATTTCCATTAGAAAAATAATTTGGTAGAATGGATTCTTCCAAGATTCAAAGTGCAGCAGAAGAAGGGAGCAAGACAGGCTGGGAGATTTGAGGATTTCTGAAAAAATGTGTGAGCATTCTATCTTCTTGTCTAGCATTAAGTGCCATCAAAAGTGCACATTTGGATGATATTCAGTCAGATCATTTATCCCACGATTCATCAAAATTCCAATTACCATTCTATATGAATATTATGCCCTTAAATATTTTATTCAGAAGTAAAGCACAACTAATGACAATGTCTCTTTTAACTTTGAGTCAAACTTCATTAAATGCCAACCAGGCACTTCGAAAACGCTGTTTCATTCGGTGTGCTTTTTGCGGCTTTCTTTGCCCTCCTTGCAGCTCGGACTTGGGAAGCTTCACCGCGTGCCAGATTTGAAATGGTTGTGTTTAGTCGTCTCACTTACTGATGTACCTATCCCCCTCATAACTCAAAAATCACTGAAAGGATTATTTTTCTTAGAGGTTTCCAAAAGAAACACCTTATCACTTAGATGAAGTGTGGAAAAGTTGAATTCTAAAGCCAAAGGATTATGAATGACCAAAGCACTGGAAACATAGAATCATACAGGGAGCTTGAAGCCACACTTCTTAATCATGTTTGCCATTATAAACACTATAGTTAACACCCTATTTTTCATTTCCTGGTCTTATTTTTATGTCCAAGCTTATGTTGTTGAAAATATATTAATAGTTTAATCCATTTTTTTTCTGACAAAGTGTAATGATAACTACAGGAAAACAAGAACATTTATTAAAGGGTGGAGTGTGAAAAAGTAGCTGTTCATTTCACATAGTGAATTCTCAGAATAATTTTCCTTTACATTTTGCCGGAAAATTCTAATGGTGTAGGGAAAATTAGTTTAGAGAATATTTTAAAAATTGCTTAGCTTGGCAGGTGCTGGCTATGATATGTGGTGCTAAAATGACAAAGATAAGCAGCTAAATTTTAGATATCTTCTATGCAGCTAAGTCTGTGCCCTCCTGCCTAAGTTATCATAGGGTAATTTTGATAGATGGATGGGGCACATGTAAGTATGCCTTAATTTGGCTGTCTTTAATTTTACTCACTCCCATACATTTTTAATTGTGTGGCTTAGGAATAAACCTGAGCTTCATCTAAAAACAGCTCCTGTGGTACTATAGTTTTGACGTGAGTCAGTGACTCCTCCTTGAAAGATAATTACAGTTTTTCCTCATAGTAAAAACAATTTCTAAATTCAAAAACAATGTTGAATTTATCAAGAACTATTGGAGTCCGAGGACCACGACCACCCAATATCACTTTCATTGAGTAAGTTTCAACTCAATTCCTTACAGTGCAGAGTAGAACTGCACCTGTGGATCTAAGCAGTTAGATCTATGAGGGGGGGCGGGTAGAAAGCCCCATTGTTCTCCTGTGGAGAAAGCAGCTGGTAGCTTTAAACTGCTGACCTTGTTGTTAGCAGCCCAATGCATAACCCACTATGCCACCAGACTCTATAAAGATTGCTTTATTTTAGGAACGCCTGTTACGGTGTCTGGAATTCATACTGATGGCGGCAGTCTTTGATTTGTGTCAGGAATTCCTCTAAGTCTTCCTTGTTTTTAACAAACAAAGCCATGCCATCTTTATAACACAGTCTATGTGTAGGCTCTGCCTCAGTACAATGAAATATTCTGGAATTTCCATTTGTCACACTGTTAGCCCCGATTTGTTGTGATCCACACAGAAAAGTACCTTTGCCTAGTCAATTTGGAAACAATAACCATCTGTCCCACGTTTTCTTCTTTCAGTCAAGGCACATATGATATTAGCAATGATTTCCCTGTTTTATAGCTTCCGGATCTGGCTGGAAATTCTGGATCTTCCCTGCTTAGGTACTGCTACCACAGCTTTTCAATTGTCTATGTCAAAATCAGTCTTGCTAGTGATGCTGATATTGTTAAATTATGTCTACTTTCTGTTAAAGCACCTTTCTTGGGAACGGGCACAAATGCAGTCATCATCTAATTACTTGTCTGATACATTCTTAACGTGGCAAGTGAATATCTCCAGTGCTGCCTACGTTTATTGCAATCTTTTAATTTGTCGTTGCTCAATTCTTGGACATTTCTTTTCTCTAATGCTTTACTTCACGTGGGAGTTATTAATTCATTCAGTACCATCAGTTCTTGATCATATGCTACTTCTTGAAGTAACTGGATCGCGCTCAGCTCTTTTTGGTACATGAGCTCTGTTTATTCCTTTCATCTCCTTGAACATTCAGAGAAGAGACAGGATGACACCAATCCTCTTCATACTATTCACACTTTTTCAGAGTAGAGAAAATCACTCAATAGGAATACTTCTGAATTTATTTTATGAATTAAGCATACCTTTGAAACCAAAACTTGGCAAAGATGCCACTAAAGAAGAAAATTATGATAAGTATCCCTATGAAGATAGATGCGAGGAACCTCAACAAAATCCTAATAGAATCTACCAACATATCAAAAATTAATATATTGTCATCAAATTCATATTAGGTATGTAAGGATGGCTCATTTTAGAAAGAAATAATCACTCAAAGTAATCCAACACATAATAAACAAAGTAAAATGATCATATACTGAATATTTAATAGTGGCTTATATAATACTTCAAAATCAATTTCCTTCCTTACTTTTGTCAACTGCATCAAATCTGTGCTTGAAACGACGTCTATATTGAGGTGAGTTTTACTCAAGACCTCCTGATATAGTATGTTGGTCTGAAATCTGCAAGGTCAGTAGTTCAAAACCACCAAGTGCTTTGTTGGAGGAACGTGAGGCTTCTGAGTCCCATAAATGACAGTATCAGAGAAGAGATACAATCCCAGAAATACACAGGGGCAGGGCAGTCCGACTCTGTCCTATGAGTTTGTTTTGAGTAGGAATCAACTTAATGGCAGTGAGTTTGGTTTGAAATATTCAAGGCTGTACTTTGACACACGTGAACTTGTTTTTACTTTCTTCATCTTCAACATAAACTTGCTGAAACATCTATTAATAATTTCCACATGTCATGTAGACTGGAAGTAGTGAAAAACATAATGGAAAATAGCAAAACCAATGTCCAAGGAATTGGTGAGATAAAATGAACTGGTATGTGCTATTTTGAGTCAGACAATTATACAGTCTGCTATGCTAGGAATTAGGGATTGAACCAAAATACTGTTACTTTCATTGTTAAGATTTCAAGAATTTTCTTGGTCTTCTTTCACAATGATAGAATAATAGCCATACAGCTAGAGGAAGACAATTACTCAGATTTACATTACAACCACTAATGACAAAAAATGAAAAAAATCAAAGATCTGGTACAGCTTCTGTGGAGTGAAATTTATCAAACATGTAATCAAGATGAATTGATAACTATTGGCGAATGGAATGAGGATGATAGAAACTAAGAAGCAGGAACGGCAAACCTGGTCGAGGTAATAGAAATGCTGGCGAGCACATGACAGACTGTTGCAAGGCCAACCATTTATTCATGGAAAATACCTTTAAAAAAGGTGACTGTGTTAATCTGGGTAGACTAGAGAAACAAATTCATAGATACTCATATGTGCGTAATAAGGAGCTTTATGGACAAGAGCAATTGAATATTGATAAACCATCCCATCCAGTCCAGATTAAGTCCATAAGTCTGATATTTGCCCATATGTCTGAAACCAATCTATAAATTTCTCTTTAGACTCATGAAACGCATGTAAAGACATTGAATGTAGAAGATCACAGGCCAGTGGGAAAGTCTTGTGGATCCAGTGACGGTAGAAGCATCTCAGCACTGGTGTAAGTCTCCACATGGCTCTGACAGCCTCTGAGTTCTGACTATAAGTATAGCTCCATCAGGCTTGTCCTTAGTAATGTCTCATAGGGAATGAGTATGTGTCTGGCCTCCAGCAAGCTATTTATCTTCTTAGTGCCTCCAAATGAGGTCATCACGCTGTGGCCTGATTGACAAGCTAAACCCCACCCCTTCACTCTTAAGTCTCAAATTGACAACAGATTATGGGACTACCACAGCGACTGCATGTGGAGCTCACTGTCTGATATACATAGGAATCAAATCATCTACATCTGTGGAAAGAGAGGATGGAAACCTTCAATATCAGCAGTGAAAACAAGGCAAGGTTCCATTTGGGGATAGACCAAAATGCTCACAGGCCATAATGTGATTTTGGCAAATCATAGAGAGGGGAGAATATTCCTAAAATTCACTTGAAGCACCATTTCCTAAGGCAAAATTTGCCCCAAACTTTATTTTATTTCACTTATTTATACATATATTCAAACATTTCCTCAACGAACTTTCAGTCAGTGCTTTGAGTATTATAAAAATGAGTAGGATCTAGCTGTTTTGTTCAAGGAGTTCACAATCTAGTGGGGAATATCAGATTAAAATAAAAAAAAATGTTGTAACAAATGGAAGATGTTTGAGAGATCCAAATGCTATGAGAGTACATAATATAAAGAGAGAATTAGTTTATTAGAATATTAAAGATATTAATCTTGGAAGAGATCCTATTTGAAGTTGGGTGCAAAAAAGACACTTTCCAATAGGCCACTTGGAATAGCTAAAATCAGTACATATTGAATGAAGATTGCAGTTGTATAATAAAGCAATGAACTTGGTGTCAGTGATATATATTCTAGATCTGCTGTATTCATTCAAACTATTTAATCATCTTGAATCTCAGTTTCCTTATCTGCAAACATTACAATTAGACTTAGTTATAGTTAATATTTTAAACTACATTTCTGTGAATGCACACAGTCCATATTTGATTTTTTTAGGGCAGAGACTTATTACACTTGTTAAGAATTATGGAGACAGCAGATCTCTGAAGTGGTCATGGTACGCGTATGACTTTGCCCTCATTCCGTAGCATGCAGGAAGTTTGCGTAGGATTTACTCAGATCTAAAGGTTTAATGTCTTATTTGATATAACTCTTCCAGCCATCATTTGTAACTCCACCATCGACATTTTCCCAATGAGTCAGAATAAGAGACGGTGAGAAGGAGGTGCTGATAAGATTATATAATTTAGATGTCAGTGGTTATCAACAGGGTTAATTGCTATTGCAAAATCTTGGGACTCTAGGGTGGTGATTGATTTTGCTGTTCTGTTGTGCAGACAAGGAGTCAATTTCAGAAGCAGACAGAGGGTATCCCTTTCTGCTGGGACCCAGAAAGGACAGCCAAGCTTTCAGTGTGTCCTCTGACCGTGAGATCAACGTGCAGAAGACATGACACTAGAAATGTGGCAAAGGAGTGGATGGTAGAGATACGGTAGCCGAACCAACCTCCAGACACAAGACAGATGGGCTGGTTTTCTCTGCCTTCAGAGCAAAAAAAGTTGAGTACCTTCAAGCAAAAGGCTGATTTCTAAAGCGGTGCTCGTACCATTGCCTTAGCACTATGGGGGCCAAGGGCAAAAGAGAGGCCTGCCTCTGGGCAGTGTACAAAAGAAGCTCTTCTGACCAAGGAACTGTTTACTGAAGGTTTATAATACTCAATGGTCCCTTGTTAGCTTCCTTAACAAATCCCTTCATGGTGAGTTTGTTTTGTGAGTTCTGTGCCGACATGGTAATGAATTATGGGGCCTAGCTGGGAAGTGTGAGCGACATTTGGTCTCAGAATTGGCCTGATAGGAAAGAGCGTGGAGGTATGGCTGATCCTACCTCGGAGGAACCAGTCTTTAGGGAGTGTGGTGCTTGTCATCCTTGTGACAATAAAGGAGGTCAGACATCACCACCCCCATCCCATATAACAAAGGGGTTCTAACTATCTTTCACTATTGAGATTGCTTAAGAAAATGTATTTGACTCAGATTTGAAACAACAACAGCAACTAAATGGGCCAAACAAATCGATTCAACTCTGAGAATTTTTAGATGGTTTAATGAGAGAACGCCGGGGACATGTGCTCAATCGTGACTGGCTGTGGCCATACGTGTCACACTGGATGTGTAAGAGAAAGTGGCCGCCATTGAAGATGTACAAGACCATCACTGGACAAAGCTGGCAGGTGGAAATAGGAGAAATGGGGAAAATGGGGAGTGAGGGCTTCCCATGCTTTCACTGAAGTCTAGTCTATTCCTGATGTTTGGGTTGGAGAGCCCAAAAAAAACCCATGCTATTTAGGGCATATGGGTTTGGTCTTCTGTACCTAATAACCAAAAAATCCAATGACTATAAATTCATTTTCACCAAAAAGACTGTTTTGAACAACCTCGCTTAAAGGCGTAACCTATAACGGAATGAGCCCTGGAAGCCCCCTGCTGTTGTTATGCAAGTGGTTGCCAAACAGATTCAAAATGCAGCATGTGCAAGAAACAGAATACATGTTGGAAACCTGTGACTATTTAGGCAGGTGCCCTTCAAATACAGGTGGGCTTTTTATTTATTTATTTTATATTTTGATTCCCAGTAATTTAAGTTCTGAAATGAGTAACCAATTTGAAAAGAAAAAACACTTTAAATGCAAAGACAGTCTTCTTACTCAAAATAGAATCCATCGGGCAGGTGGAAAAAGAAACATTCTCACTGTATTTTCCCTCTCTAGAAAAAGACTTGTTCCAGGTAGGTCAGATCTAGGGTTTCATGTTGATATTTCTGCAGGGAATGCCCAGTTTGGTTTCTAGGGCCAAATTTAGATGACTAATCTTTTTAAGATTAAAAAAAATACATTTGATACCAATAAATATATTTGATTCCAATTGTGAATTTTAGGTTTGCTATTTAACAAAAGAAAAACTACATGAAGATGTTTTCAAACCTGTCACACAACAAGCAATTAAATTATTAAAATAATTTATGTGAGTTTTATTTACTCTACAATTGAGACTTTAAGATTTAGTTATTAAAGCTTCATGTGAAACATTTAAGTATGTTTGATGTCATTTAAAAGCAGGAATATATCATCTTGGAAGTTAGTTATACCTAAGATTCTTTGAGAGATTTTGTTAATTTATTTGCTATCATTATTGCTCTTTGTTTACATTTAAGGTAGAAAAGAAAGTGGATTAGATTGCCAACAAAATGGAATACTTTAAGAACCTCAACAAATGGGCATGATTTCCCCTGGGAACTAATTTAAGAGAACAACTCAAAACCTTCAAGTTGATTTAACAATCGTAACCTAAAATGATCAACAATTTAGAATTCTTCAGCATAAATTAGGCTTTGCATTTCCTATGTATTTCTACCTGCTCTTATACGGTAAGGGATTAAATTGTGTCCCCCTCAAAGTATGTTGGAATCTTAATTCCTGATCTCAAAAATGTGACCACGTTTGGGGAAATAACGTTTCTCTTTGCAGATCATTACTTAATAAAGACATCCTGGATTCAGGTAGGCTCTAATCCCAATCCCTTCAGAGTAGCATTTTATAATGATTAGGGTAGATAGGGAAATAAAGTCACACACACGGGAAAGGAACTATATGAAGATGCATTATACCATCAATTAAAGCAATATATTTTCAATTTATGGAAATTATACATAGTAACTTGATAAGAATTTACAAAAGAAGGTAGGCTATGATTTTATGATTTCCTCTCCAGAGCAGAAAAAAACTGCCTGGATTATATTAGAAGATCTACCAGGGGAAAATGCTTGAAAATAATACTCGTTTTGTATGGAGACTTTTTAATCACTCTGGTTATCTTTGGGGATAGAGTTTATATCATTCTTTTTTCCTCTTTTTTCCCCTTAACTTGAACTCCAACTATTTTGTGAGAGAGTTTTTTGCAAAAGAAAAATGAGACTTTCTAGTCTCTTAAACAATGACGGTCTTGGCAGCCCACAGGGGCAGTGCCACCCTGTCCTGTAGAATTGCTCTAAGTCAGACTCAACTCATGGCAGTGCAGCCAGGACGGCCTCTCAAGCAGGTCCACTCATGACCCAGAAGACTTCTACTTCAGCACAACTGAATCAAGTATGTTCGGAACTGGCCGGACTACCTGCACAGAGATGAAACTGTAATCCAAGTATCCACAGAACTACACTAATTATTGACTTGTCGTTGTTTTCCTTCCCTGATGTCAGGTTTCCACTCTAAATATTTGTTAAAAGGAAATATAGACAATGCGAGTGTCCAAATTGTTGACTCCAATACTACTGGCAGAGGCCGATCTACATGCAAGACCTCAGACTCCCAGCCGTGTTCAGTCTGCTTCCACTCTATTATCTCCACTGAGTGAACAGCATGTCTGTAATAAAGACTTACCCTCATTTCTTGATGAACACATCTACTTTTAATAGAACGATAATGAAAATGTAGAATTTTAAACTTGGAAAGAGCTTTACTTTTAATTGAAAAGTTTCCACATAAATTACAATATTGACACCAGATTCTGCTTGCTAGACCTAATTATTTTTTAAAAAGGAAGGTGATCTTTGTACTACATAATTACGGTCCTCTTTTGTTTGCCAGTCTGGCTATCATGTCATGAATTTGAATCCTATGTTCTTGGCAATTCTTCTTTATTAACATTTATTTACATTCATCCAAAACATCAATTTTTTAATCTTTAAAGAGAAGCACTCTATTCCAAAACTGCATTGCTGTAACATTTACTGGCTATATAGAAAATGTCTTTACACAAGAGATTATTATCTATAACTGTACATTGAAATATGATTCCAAATAAAATGTACTTTTCTTGTCTAGTGATCACTTTCATGGCTTTGAATTGTTTATAAAGAACAATGCCAATAGGAAATCCCACTTTTGTTGGTCACTCGTACATTCTCCTAGTGAAGGGGCTTCTGAGAACAAAAATCAAATGGAAACAAATTCAAAGTCAAACTAACTTGAGAACACATTTGCTTTGATGGAAAAGATATTACAGAATTAAGCTAGAATGATAAATTAGCTTAGAAACCTAAAATGCCAGTGGCTTTGATCCCTTCATCATTTGTCTTTAAAAAAAACTTGAAATAAAATTTCCCATATGAAATCATTTGTCTATCATTTGTCACTTATAGAATGATCGAGTTAGGATTAGCAAGACATTTGATACAACATGGCAAACACCTTTATAGAAATGCTGTTTTGTGCTTCAGAAAATGTGTTGATAACTCGTTGGTACAAAAGAGATACAATTGACACGAGTTTATCTACATTTAACTGATTTCCATCAGCTTCCCAATGTACTTTCTGTGCGTTTCTGCTTTCTTCTTCTGACCTGATTGCTCAGCCATATTGTCCGCTCTGAAGCAGAAGCTC
>NW_022103906.1:53554522-53555637 GCF_000313985.2 Echinops telfairi | reverse complement strand
AGCAGGAAAGCATGCCTGAGAAGTTGCAGGAGGTTAGGGGTGAAAACATGAACAGGAGGCTGTTAAGATACGAGCTATCTACTGGGAAGAAGGGAAAGTGCACATCACACTGTTAGTATTACTGCTGCTGCCTTCTCAGTGGCTGCTGATACTCTCATCCCAAAGAGCTGGCTTACAATTGCACTTTTCATGTAGACATTTTTGCTATATCAACCTGTGATCCCAAAGAGCTATTTATCACTGCAATTTCAACATGTGTAAAATGTGAAGCAAAGATACCCCTTAGCATGATTTTAAAATTTCAAGACATACATAAAGTAAGTGTGCCTCAACAAAGTAAGAACTCAATAAATAGGAGATATTTGGTGGCTGTTGTTATTACTCTGGTTAGACTTATTAGTTGGAGGAATCCCTGCATGGCACTCATGCTTAAGTGCTCTACTATGAACAGAAAGGTCGACAATTGGAATCTACCTGGAACCACCTGACAATTATATTCTAAAAGGTCGCAGCTTTGAAAGCCTCCTAAGGAAGTTCCACTCTGCACCTATGGGGTTATCTTGGGCCAGAATTGACTGGACAGTTGGCAACAACAACAATGAAACACAAAACAAGGTCTCTGGACTCAAGTACTTACTGTCCAGTTCAGAAGTAAATATATAGAAATGCTAAAAAAGGACAATCCCAGAAATTATATACTCTACTAACAAATGAGTACCAGACATTGTCTGCCAAAATCTGACATGCTGACATTTCAAAAAATATGCATCATTTTTTTCTAAAAATAAGATAGTATACTAATGTCTAAGCAAACACACACACACTCGCATATATACACAGATCATGGAAGCTAAATAATAGATCAAAATTTTAGTAAGCTTATATATGTTTTTTTACCACCTTAAAACAGAGCCCTTGATTATTCCGGATGTCTATATGTTGATTCTTTGTTGACACACAGAATTAAATTCTGATGTCACTGTAGCTTTGTTATCTAAGTTCACAGCAATAATAACAATAGTCACTATCAGGACCATTTTTTGACCTAGAGGAATAGCTTCCGTGACCTTAATGATTATTCTGGGAGAGTGAACATAGGTTGATACTATGTGTCA
>NW_022103906.1:53533512-53548267 GCF_000313985.2 Echinops telfairi | reverse complement strand
GTAATGTTGCCCTCTTTACATTGAGTTGTAATCCATACTGAAGGCTGTCATCGTTGATCATCATTAGTAAGTGCTTCAAGTCTTACAAATTTTCAAAAGGCAAGTTTATGTCATTCATGTAGTTGATAATAAGCTTTCCACCAAACCTAAAGCTCTTTTCTTTTCTATACAGACCTGTTTATTGGTTTTCTTTGTACAGAATGAACAAATACAATGATAAGATACAGACCTGACACACACCCATCCTGAATTTAAAAAACATAGTATAATTTTGCTATGTGGAAAAGCAATGTATTTTGATCCCTGTACAATTACAGCATAAGCATAATGAAGTGTTCAGGAATTCCCATCCTTTTCAATTTAGCTATCTTTTCCTATGATTCATATAAGTCAAATACTTTTGCATAGTTAATAAGGCAAAAGTAAACACCTTTCTGAGACTTTAGGCTTTCAGTCAAGATCCGTCTGACGGCATCAGTGACATCCCTCGTTCAATGTCCTCTTCCTAATCTGACTTGAATTGCTGGCAGTTCCATGTGGATATACTGTTGCAACCATTTCAAAATTACCTTCAATACAATTTTACTTGGATATGATATTAAGTATATTGTTACTACATTCCCTCAATCGGTTGAGTCATCCTTGCACAAAGATGGATGTCTTTTATTCTGCTGATCATTCACATTTTGAAATCTTAGCACAGACTATTGGATTCTCTCAGTACTGCATTACTGGTTGTTGTTTTTTGTTTGTGTTGATAACATTTCAACTGCTATTCTGCCAACTCCTGGTGTCTAGTGTTTGGCTTCTTCCTTCAGCACCATTGGTTCTTGATTATCTGCATCCTCTTGAAAATGCTTGGATGTTATCCCATTCTATTTGGGCACAGTGACCTGTGCATTCTTTTCATCTTCTTTTGAGACTACCTGCATTGTTCAATATTTTGCTCACATAATCCTTCTGTACTGAAACTTGAAGCTTAATTTTTTTTCAATACTTTCAGGTTGAGATATGCTGAGCGTGTACATTTTTTTTGCTTTCCTGACACCAGATCTTTGAACATTTCTTTTTAATCTTTGTTTTGTCTTCTGTAGCTGTCTTTTGAAATTTTCTGTTTAGCTTTTACTTCATTGTCTCTTCCATTCAATTTAGACACTCTGTGTTTAAGAGAAAGCTACAGGGTCTCTTCTGACATCCTAACATTCATCATAAGAAATGGAAAATTAAATATTATGACTAGAATAATTTAAACAAAAAGGTATATATTTTTTCATTATATAGTTATAGAATGTCACACTTTGAACAGGGAAAGTGAAAGAGTGATTAGAAATCTTTCTCTTTTATACTATTTATTCAAACCACATTCGCTTTTATTAAAAATGTAAGTCATAAGAAATACAGCATGCTATTAAAGAAGTTTACTAGTACACTTCATGATAAAAGTTTTACAAACCACTTTGATGCCTTCCTCACTTTTGACTGCTTTTTTTAATCTCACCTATGTATTCATCCCTACATTTATTGATTTATTTATTTTGTTTATTTTGTTTATTGATGGGAGAAAGCAGAGTTAGTAGAATATTTTTATTGAAAGGAATAGAAGAGGCAACATTGGTATACAAATTTGAGAATATCCCAAAATAAGCAAAGACATTAATTATGAAGAAAAATACTTAATATAATATCTGAAATATCAATTCCTACTGGGACAATAATATCTAGTAATTATAAATTGCTCAAGAGAGCTATAAAGTTAGTAGAGTTGAATCCTTTTAAGTCATATTTTTAAAAAATGATACTTTAGCTTCATTATTATATGAAAATAATATAATAAAGTATTACTATTAAGGGACTTTAGATCCCTATATAACTGGTATGATCTTGGTTTACAAATATTCATAACAATGTAAACAATTATATAAGCTTTATAGAAGTGTCAATGATAAAATTAACTCAAATGAATTTGTTGATAATATTTAGAATGGCTTCAAATTCATGGATAAGGTAATTATGAACTAAAATAAGCAATGATTAAAGAGTATTGATAAATGTGGTAGGAGTGACGTTTCCCACGTCTTCATGGGAGTGCACCAGAAAACAGAAGAGAAAAATGCAATGATGTCAAGATGGCATGGTTCTGGTGTTACAATAGCTCCTGTGGAATCTCACGTAGAATTCAAGAACAAGCATCTGTCATTGTGTCCCCAGTTCGGTCTAGAGGTGGGGGTTGGGCATCCATCTATCCGGTGGGATGGATAATAAGATTTCATTGTTTATGACTGAGAATATGCATCTGGATCTTGTAATGTGGTAACATCATCCCATACCATTTTTTATAGGTCTCAAAGTCTTTTTGTGTTTAATTAAGGTCACCATACATGGCGCGTACATTTTTGTTCATCAGAAGTGGACAATTTTGTCCCTTTTTCACTCAAAAATGTATTTTAAGAAAATAACATTGTAACTAGTTTCTGAAACCCAAAGGAGCAGTTCTGCCCTGTTCTATTGGGTCACTATGAAGCGGACTCACTCGATGGCAGGGAGTTTGTATGATTGAATGGTAGGAACCTATACTCTGTGCCTGATGTAAATTATGTATATCCATTTATAAATACAATTTAGGATATAAAAACATGAGGATAAAACAACAGATATACATAAAACTGGTGTATCTTTCATAGATTTTTAAGGATGATATATAGTAGATAATTAAAATGACTCATATTGATTATAATTACAAACATAGACTGGACTGAATAATGCCAAGAGGAAATTATTTTATCAAACACTGAACATATACATATGTTAGCTCCCTATGGCTTCTGTTTTAAGACACTTGAAAAGTAAAAGCACCCTTGGGTCCGCAGGGAGAGCAGTTCTTATGCCGGTCTAGCTT
Organism: Echinops telfairi; assembly: GCF_000313985.2. NCBI lineage: Eukaryota > Metazoa > Chordata > Mammalia > Afrosoricida > Tenrecidae > Echinops > Echinops telfairi. The sequence goes on along the minus strand of NW_022103906.1, from coordinate 53,545,371 downwards.
GCCTTCGCTCAGTGGCTACAGCCATCTGAGGGCGTGCAGGTCCGGTCCGTGCAGGGCAGCTTCCCCCGCGTGTTCAAGCTCTCTAGTATCGCAGCACCTCGGCCCTTTGTATGGTCCCTCCCTCACTATCCTCTACTCTGAAATACCTTCTTTACAGTCCCAGAGGACCAAGCTCTGAAAGGCGAACATACAGAGCAACACAAACACATGCAGACAATATATTGCCACCGATTTTTACAGATCATAGTATTTTTTAATGATTGCTTTACTTTTATTGCTGTTGTACATATGTTGATAGTACCACATTTGGCAGTTCAACATTTTTCATATGTATAACTTAAACAAATATGGTGAAAAACAGTCATTGCCACATTTTCTGTCACTTCTGCTCTTTCCTGATGACTGTAGAACAGTCGTGCTCAACCTTCCTAACGCCGTGACCCTTTCATACAGTTCTTGTAGTGACCCCCCCCAACTATAACATTATTTTTGTTGTTTACTTCATAACTATAATTTTGCTACTGTTACAAATTGGGCAACCCCTGTGAAAAGGGTCATTCGGCCCCCAAAGGGGTCATGACCCACAGGTTGAGAACCACTGCTCTAGAAGGTTTAAGGCCCTTCTCAGGGACTGATCTTTCCTAACAACATACAGAAACTCCATGAGAGGAAGTCTGACCATCCTTCCTTCTAAGAAGCATTCTTACTAAACTGTTTCCAAGACAACTTTGTTGTTCCTTGATCTGGAACTCAATGATCTATTTAATAGTCTCCTCCACAACATAGTTCAAAATCACCAAGTCTTGTGCTGGCGAAACACATGGAAAGCACAATAGACGGTTGTGAGGACAAAGCAATCTGGCTTAGAAGAAGTGAAACCAGAGTGCTCCTTCGAGGCAAGGGCGGCAGAGCTCCCTCTTCCTCACTTTGGACGTGTTGCAGGCAGTCTAGTCCCTGAAGAAGGACATCAGACTTGGTTAAGTAGAGGGGACACTAAGGAGAGGAAGGGCCTCAGGAGTTGGAAGGACACAGTGGTGCCACCATGGACTCCGGTGTCAGAACAATTGTGAGGATGGCAGAGGTCCGGGCAGTTGTTGTGCTCTGTGCAGAGGTTCGCTATGGGCCTGAATCCGCTCAGTGGCATCTAATCACAACCGAACAAGTAATTTGAAGCCTTCAATAGTCATTGCCTAGAAATTTCTGCACAGGAGACAATCGAAAATGCCATGGTTTAGTCATCAAAGTCCTATCTTTGCTGTTTAACACTCTAAAGCGTATTTTTGCAGCAGATTTCCCCAATTCAATATGTGGTTTGATTTCTTAATTGTTGCTTTTATTGATTGTGGATCGAAGTAAAATGAAATCCTTGACAACTTCAATATTTTCTCTGTTTATCAAGAGACTGCTTATTGCTCCAATTGTAAAAATGTTGTTTTCTTTATGGTAAGATGTAATCCATACTGAAGGCTGCATCTTCTCATTTTCATCAGAATGTGCTGCAAGTCCTATCGGTGTTCTGCAAACAAGGTTGTACCATATGCATATTGAACAAGTCCTTCTCCAATCGTATGTCCGATGCTTTTTCATATATTCTTTCTCATATTGGAAAATCATAGAATATCTATCCTTTTCTGATTATTTTATTCATCAAATTTTCAAGGTTCACTCATCTTGTGGCATGAGTCAGGATAGTATTTCTTATTACATCAGAGTACTATATTCCATTGTGTGTATATACCACAAATAATTTACTCGGTTATCCGCTGATGGACAATGGTTATATACGCCTTCAGGATATTTTTGAAAAGTGCTGCAATGAGCATGGGTGTGTGTGGATCTCTTTACATTCTTGTAGCTTACCGGTGCCTCGGGTATATACCTAGAAGTGTAATTATAAGATCATATGATATGCCATGCTAAATTTCTGAGAAAGCACTAAATTGTTTCCACAACAAATATACCATTTAATGTTCCCAGCTGCAGCAGTTAGTGAGGCTACTGGTATCTCCATATTCCCCCCAACATTTTTATGTTTATGTATTATTCTTTTTGTTCTTTATTTGTATTGTGTGTGTATTTTTTAAAAATGCCTCTTACTCTAGTGGGGGTGAAGCAGTATCTCATTGTAACTTGAATGTGCCTTTCCTTAATGAAGGATCCCTCGATGCATAGTGGTGACATGTTGGACTGATAAGAGTAGCTGGCAGTTCAAAACCACAAGCCTCTGCTCAGAACAAAGATAGGGCTTTCTATGCCTGTAAAGAGCTACAGTCCTGAAACCCAGAAAGGCAGTTCAACCCTGCTCCCTCGAGTCACCAGCAATCAGAGTTGACTGGATGGTGTGAGTTAGTTTAGCTAATCATATAGGTGTAAGAGTCATTAATGTAAGCGTTCTGTTTCTTATTGTATTGTACAACCCATGTTGTCATTCAGTCAACATTTGTTGAGACTTTTTTCTCATAAAAATTACACTTATAAACTCATAGGGGCAGTTCTACCCTGTCCTATAGGCTTGCAATGAGTTAGAATTGGCTCGATGACAGTGAGAAAGAGTCCTCCTGGCACAAAAGTTTAAGCATTGCTCTACTAATTTCAAGGTCAGCAGTTCAAACCCACCAACTGCACTTCAGGGTGGTAAGTAAGGCTGTTTGTTTCTGTAAAGATGTACAGTCTCTGAAACCCAAAGAACAGGTTTATTCTGTCCTATCGGATCAGTGAGTCAGAGTATATGTTATAGCAGTGGGTGTTTTAATGGAAAATTATGATAAGTATCTTCTCAGGTGGTTATTGGCCAATTCCATATCCTCAATAGTGAAATATCTATTCAGGTATTTGCCGACATTTCAGTTGTGTTAGCCTTTTTGGTGGTAAAATGTAGGAGTTCTTTACATATTCTAAATGCTAAATCCTTATTCAAGAAATGGTTCTCCTATATATGATTGTCTCCTTACTTCTTGGACATATTTTGTCAGTTTTGACATTCCTTTATTTATTTTATCCATTGGTTACTTGTTTTATTCTGTGTAATATCTAAGGGCTTTTTCTTTCTGTTTTTTTTTTATTAAATTATAGGTCCTGGACATTAACTCCATGCTTTCTTCCACAGAGGATTTTACGATCTAGCCTAGTTTTAAGGCGGCAGGTGAAAAGATCCTACCTCCTAATAGCAGGTGCACCGACATCCCGTGGCAAAAGGACACGGTGTAGCAATGTATTTTTCATTGGAGACATGATTTATCTTTCTGAGTCCCTTGCTGTCTACCAGTCTTTCAGCTGTACTGAAGAATCAAATGAGATCAATAGCAGAGGCAATTTGTAGAGAGTAGGAAGAGTTAGGGCAAAAATTGAGGAGTTAATTTTGATTTCTATAAAGTTTAATCCAATATATTTCCTTTAAAAAAAATCTTAAATCTGTGTGACTTTTATCTGGAACAAAACAAGCTAAATGCATCACAGACTTTAAAAAAAGATAAACCTTATATAATCTTTTTAAAAATATCATTTGATTGGGGGCTCGTGCAACTTTTATCACAATCCATACATACATCCATTGTGTCAAGCACATTTGTACATTTATTGCCATCAGCATTCTCAAGACATTTTCTTTCTACTTAAAATCTTTGTATCAGCTCCTCATTTTCCCACACCATCCCCCAACCTCCCTCCCTCCCTCATGAACCCTTGATAATTTATAAATTATTATTTTTCCATGTCTAAAAATGACCAATGTCTCCCTTAACCCACTTTTCTGTTGTCCATCCCGCAGAGAAGGGGTTATATGAAGATCATTGTGATCGGTTCCCCCTTTCTTCCCCCACCTTTCCCTTACCCTCCTGGTGTCACTACTCTCATTATTGGCCCTGCGGGGTTTATCTGTCCTGGATTCCCGGTGTTTCCAGTTCTTATCTTTACCAGTGTACAGCCTCTGGTCCAGCCAGATTTGTAAGGTAGAACTGGGATCATGATAGTGGGGGGAGGAAGCATTAAAGAACTAGAGGAAAGTTGTATGTTTCATCATTGCTACACTGCACCGACTGGCTCATATCCTCCCCGCGACCCTTCTGTGAGAGGATGTCCAGTTGCCTACAAATAGGCTTTAGGTCTCCACTCCACATTCCCCCACATTCACAATGATACAATTTTTTTTCTTTGATACCTGATACCTGATCTTATCAACACCTAGTGATCACACAGGCTGATGTGCTTCTGCCATGGGGGCTTTGTTGCTTCTCAGCTAGATGGTCGCTTGTTTATCTTCAAGTCTTTAAGACCCCAGACACTATATCTTTTGATAGCCGGGCACCATCAGCTTTTTTTCGCCACACTTGGTTATGCAGCTGCTTTGCCTTCAGTCAGAAAGGTGAGAATCATGGAATGCCATTTTAATAGAACAAAGTGTTCTTGCATTGAGGGAGTACTTGAGTGGAGGCCCAATGTTCATCTGCTACCTTAATCCTAAACCTATATGTATATGCACATAGATCTATCTCCTCATTGTGATATATAAATATATTTACTTATGTACATGCCTGTATTTAGACCTCTATAAATGCCCTTTGTCTCCTACTTCTTTCCTCTATTTCCTTTTACTTTCCTCTTGTCCCACTATCATGCTCAGCCTTCATTTGGGTTTCAGTAATTCTTCTCGGTTACATTGCTCTTGATCAGGTCCTACCAAGCCTACTGTACCCTCCTCAACATCAATTTTGGATCGCATGTTATTCCCTTGTCCCTGGGTTTGTTCACACTCACTTCCTTCTCCCTGCTTCCCCCTCTCCCATCAGCCCTGCTGTTTTCTCCTCCAGATTGTTTTTCCCTCCTATGTTATCTAGATAGACCTGCAGAGATAATTATATGCACAAAAAACAAGACAGAGCAAATAAAGCAACAAAAGAAAACAAAACAACAACAACAAAGAAAAACCAAGGACAAAAAAAAAAAGCCTGTAAATAGTTCAAGGTCTGTTTATTGACCTTTAGCAGTGTTTTCCAGTGGAGTCTGATGGGGTGCTATGACCTGACCCCAAAGTCTATTTTTGGTATTCCCTGGGAACTTCATTGCTCTGTTCCCCTTGCTGTTCTGTTGCACGCCCTCAGTGTTTCCCCTCAGTGTGGTGGGGTCAGATCAGGCACAATTCCATCTCTGTGTCTCCAGTGTTGTCCCTCATAGTGCAATGGGTCCGTAAGGGACATCGTGTGTTTTATAGTGGGGCCGGCTATATGGTCCTCTCTATGCATTGGCTACTCTATCAGGAATATCGTCCTCAGGACTTGGTAGCCCAGGATGTGTTCCACTCTCTCTTTCTCCCCCTTCATTTGCTCCTGTGTGCTCTGATCAGAGTACACTCCCTGAGCTCTCCCTGAGCTGTAACTTCAGTGCTGCCCTCTGGAGTGAATTCTTCTGCCAGGAGGGGGTGCTGTCCACAGAGGTGTGATTGGGGCTGACCCCTCAGACCTCTCTATTGTTTTACAACTAGAGTACAGTAAACTCACTACAGTCATGTCAACTCTGGCTCACAGTGACCTATATGACAGAGGAGAACTGCCCTCCAGCATTTCCAAGGCTATAAATCGTTATGGGAGCCAATAGCCTCATCTTTCTCCTGTGGAGTGACTGGTAGGCTTAAACAACTGATTGTGTGATTTAGAACTTTATCAAGTACCAGACAGTACCATACTTTATTTAAATATGGATGTATCTTATGCAAAATATTTTATACATATGCAATATTTTACTGTAATAAGGAGTACTGAGTGGATCAACCTTGTGACTAATGTTTTATTTTGTTTTTCTTCATTTATGATGTGATTTATTTAGGATAGATATTTAAGAGAGAAAATCACAAAGTTAAAAATACGTAGATATGTAGATAGATTTTTCAAGTTGTTGTCATTATTGTTTTAGATTTAAACTGCTGGCTTTGCAGTTAGCAGTTGCATACATATATCCAATGTGGACTTCACAAATTGATGTGCTTTGCAAACTTCAATGTACCAAAGGTTGTTGCAGTAACTTGCTTATGTTTTCATTGTTTCTATTTGGAAAAAAACATAAGTCCCAATCAGAACTGATTTATATCATGACAAAATCTGAAAGACTAATGGAACAAGTTTTGTATTGTAACAAGGTGTTTTATAAATGAAAGGACACGTAGCAGAGGTGTTTGCTGTGATAGCTTTTTTTTTAATCAGAAGAAAAATATGAAGGAAGACATGTACTACCAAGATTGCTGAAGAAAAAGAAATATTAGCTAAAAGCAAACCTTTTAACAGCAGCTAAAAGGAAAATTGATGATGGCCGAGGCTGCCAGGCCCTTGAACAATGTCTGCAGCACTGTCCTTAAACTTCAAACAAAGGAGATGTTGGACCGCTGGGAAATTGCCACAATGGCTTCCCTTTATGCAATAAATCAACCCCCTACTGTGGAAACACAACTCTCTCCACTCAACTTCCGCTGGGATTTCTGAGATGATTTGTCAGAACCTGCCAGGGGGAATGTTCTAGTTGGCTCAGCTTCCTATCTTCCCACTTCACATCGATCTCATTCACTTCTACCTACCTACCTGTATTCAGACCTCCACTTGCTGGGATATAATGCACTTCCTTTCCTAATTATTCAAATCCTGTGTATCCTTCAGGATCTACTTCCTGTTAATACCCTCTATTACTGACTTTTGCTTTGTTTACATCATAGTACCAACTCTTGTAGACTACATGGACCTCTCCTTGTTCTAATTCCCTATGGGAAGGAGCCTTGGTGGCATAGTGACTAAGTATTGGGCTGCGATCTGCAAGGCCCACAGCTTAAAACCACAAGCTGCTTCCCATGAGAAAGATGGGGTTTCTATCCTGTATACAGTTAGTTTGGGAAACACACTGGGAAATTCTACTCTGACCTATACGGTCACTCTGTGTCCACATTGACTTGATGGCAGTGAGATTTGTTATGGTATTGTTAGTCTCAGTATGCATTTAGGACTGGTGGCATTTAATAATAATTACCAGAAAAATACAGCAATAGCTGCTGTATCACATGCTTTTATGTCCCTCTGCGGTGGTTGCTGTCATATTTTAGTGTCCAGCTCCCACCCTTACTCATAAACAGCACCGAATACCTGCCATCAGTAGCATCCTGATAACGCATTGCTGCCTTATCATGGTTACTTTTGGTTTCTGGGGCTCATAGAACACGAGTTAGTCAGGAAAAGGCATGTGGGACAGCATATTTTTAACCTTGCCTGGCTGATATCTATGGATATGGGATTTCTGACTACATTGGTAATCTTTGGCTAGGCTATTATTTTTTGTTTACCTTACCCTATTTCGTAACCTCTATAAACCTTAAATCTCCATATAATTTTCTGAACCCTCTCAGGAAATTTTGTTTCTCCTAAATCCCATGTTCCTTAATTCCACAATAGACTATTTCATATTAATTTTTATTATCAGATCATTTGCTTCATTCATGAATTTACATTCATGAAGTCACCTCTATAGCCAGAAGCCTGCCATCTGAGGCTCATATCTTGAGTTCAACAGGCTTGCAGTAAATCAGGAGAAGTCTTTAGGCCACAGATATGGAAATTGTCCTGGTCTATGATTATGGGAGCTATTTCCATGATATAAATTTGTTTGTATGTATAAAGCTTGTTATTTTGCTTCTCAAATGAAGCTGACCTAAGACCATGTATAATGTATCCTATTGCATAATTAAAATATAATATATATTTAATAAACTTTTAGGACTATTTTCATAAAATCTTATGAAAAAATATATATGTTTATACAAATAAAAATGTAAATATACAGATTTTACATTGGAATTTAATTACCCTAGTGTAATATCCTGTTCAAAGTGACTTCTTAATAAATATTTGGGGCAGCATGTAATCAATTTTAACTCATTATATGCTGAACTTAGTGATAATTTGTTACATTTTGTCTACTTTATGGTAGAGAAAGAAATGGAGAGATTCATAGAGTAGGGAAAAGAGAAATCTGACTTTGAGGTCAGAAATAGCAAAATATTTTTCAGCAGCTAACATCTGGCATCACTTATTTCTGAACTGAACAGAAAAAAGAGAGAAAGAGGGAGAGAGAGAAAGGGTGTAATTGTGCCAGAGGGAGCACCTTTGTACTGGCATAAGAGAGAAGTAGATGAAATGCTTGGTCTTTCAGTGATTAAACACCTTCCTTTTCACATAGCCCCACTATAAATAGATTTATATCTTCCTTCAGCTTTTGCATTTCATTGTCTAGTGAACAAATTCTAGGGGAAAATTATATAATTTTGTTTCAATAGAATTACTCCAATTAAAGATGCTTCCAAATCAGTACTTATGAAGGATACTTTCAAATATTAGCATAGGAAACTTGCACTAAATTCAAATTGGATGTTTTCTTTTTGTTTGCTGTTTGGTTCTATTCAGAAAAATAAGAAAGAAAAAGTATTTCCTTTCTGAGCTGAGATATATGATTTCCAGAAAAATCTGAGCAAATTAAATCACCTTGTTTTGGTATACAGATCCTGTAGGTAATAACTTCCCTATAAATCAACACTAAACTGAATATGATTCATTTGCCTTTTCAGCTTGGATGATGTGTGTGGTTCTTACATAATCTGTTGTCAATTGGAGACTAAAGAGTGAAGTGGGGTGGGGGAAAGGTTTAGCCTGTCAATCAGGTCACAGCTTGATGACCTCATTTGGAGGCACAAAGGAGAAAAAGAGCTTGCTGGGGGCAGGACACACATACTCACCGTGAGACATCACTGTTGACAAGCCACATGGAGAGAGGCTGATGGAGCCAGAGCCCTAGAGCTGAGGAGTCACATTGAGAACCATGCCAGTGCTGAGATGCTTCCATTGCCACTGTACCCACAGGACTTTCCACTCACTGGCCTTTGATCTTCCTGCATCAGACACCATCGCATGTTCTGCCTGAGTTTGAAGAATTTATGGACTGGTGATGGACATGTGGGCTAGTATCGGATCTATGGACTTGACCTGGACTTGGCTGGGATGTTTTCTCAATAGTCAATTGCTTTTGTATATAAAGCTCTTTCTTATACACATATGAGTGTCCATGAGTTTGTTTCTCTGGTCTACCCAACTAATTAGGCCAGGTTGACTACAGAAACAAATTCAGAGACACTCATATATGTATAAGAAAGAACTTCATGTCAAAGAACAATTGTATATTGAAAAAACAGCTGACCTCAATCCAGATCAAGTCCTTAAGTCTGATATTAACCCACATATCCAAAACCAGTCCACAAATTCCTCTTCAGACTCACACAGCGCATGCGATGGTGACGAATGTAGGAAGATCACAGGCTGGTGGTTGAAACATCTTGTGAATCCAGTGGTGGTGGAAGCATCACAGCTCTGGCACGAGTCTCCACGTGGCTAGTCGACAGGAATACCATGGCAAAGAGAGTGCGTGGCCGCCTCCATGGAGAAAGAAAGGAAGTCCTCCGAATCCTCATGAGAATGCCACGCCCACCAGGAGGCATCACCAGGCTGTGACCTGATTGACAGTTTAAACTCCAACCCTTCACTTTATTTATCAGGTGGACATGAAATTATGTAACTACCACAGCAGAGTACTTGAATTCAATATGCTTTCAATGACACCACATGGTTGCTATGTGTAGCAATATAAATCTCATACCTACACAGTAAAAGGCATAGGCATCCTGGTCCCGTAGTGGGAGATATGTTTGATGTAAACTACAAGGTCTGCATTACAGACAAACAAACCCACCCCCAAAAACAAAACAAAAATAAAAAACCCCAGTAACTTCCACAGGATAAATGTAGGTTTTCTTCCCCCATAAACATTTACAGTCTCAGAGAACCACAGAGGCACTTGTACTTTATCCTGTAACTATAAGGTCACCATTAGGCAGAATCAATTTCATAGTAGTGAGTTTTATACAGAAAACAGATACCACGGAACCAAAACAGTCATGACTACTTTTAGTATAAAGGCACACAATGAAGTGCCATTTCCCCTGGCCCTATAGCAGAGAATACTTTATTTGCCTTTATTGCCAGAGTTTAATGTAAGCTCATTCTACAGTATTTTCACTATAGCCAGCCTACTTAATGATCCTTTTTAAATAATTATGATACTGCTCTTGGTTCTATGTGACTGTACTAAATATCTATGAGTTATAAACTTTATAACAAAGGTACAGCTTCAAAAATAAAATTTACACGAAGGCACTGGAAGTAGAGTTGCTATAGCAATGAGCCCATCTAGTGAGGAAAGTAATTTCTTCAAAGTTTCCTGGAATAGATGAGTGAGTGGTTCCAGTGCTTCAACAGTTTATTGAAACATTTTAATTGGTATTTCATCAATCTTGGAGCCTTGTTTTTGGCTAATGCTTTCTGTGCAGCTTGGACATCTTCTTCCAGTACCATGGGTTCTTACTCTTTAAATGGTTGCTACCTCTTGAAATGGTTGAATGTCAACTAGTTCTGTCTGATGCAGTGACACTGTGTATTTTTTCTAACTTCATTTGATTCTTCCTGAATTACTCAATATTGGACCTATGTTTTATTATTAGGTGCCATCGTCATTACTACCCATAGCAATCCTATCCAAAGCAGAACAAAACACTATATGGTCCTTTGCCATCCTCACAATTGCTCCTATGGCCGAGCCCATTATTACAGTCACTGGGCCAATTTACCACCTTTAGGGCCTTTCTTTTACTGCCCTTGTGTATTACCAAGCATGCTGCCCTTCTCCAGGGACTGTACTCTCCTGACCACACTCCCAAAGTCTGTAAGACAAGGTTTCAAGATCCCTCCCTCTAAGGAGGACTCTGCCTATGCCTCTTCCGAGACACAGACTTGTTTGTCCGTTTTTGGCAGTCCTTGGGATTGTCCAAGTTCTTCTCCAGCAGCATGATTCAAATGCATCAATTCTTCTTTTGTCTTCTTTATTCAATGTCCCGATTTCACATGCTTTTAAAAAGACCATGGTTCGGGTCAGGTGCAATATAGTGTTCAAAGTAACATCCTTGCTTTCCGAAAGTCTAAAGAGATCGTGTGCAACAAACTTACCTAATGCAACACATCTTTCTGCCTCTTGATTGCTGCTTCCATGAACATTTATTGTAGATTGACACAAGACAAAATCCTTGCCAACTTCAATCTTTTTTCCAGTACCATGATGGACCCATTAGGTTAGTTGTGAGGATTTTGGTCTTTTGTACATTGTGTGTAATCCACACTGAAGGCTGTAAGCCTTGATCTTCATCAGCAAGTGTTTAAAATCCTCTTCACTTTCAGGAAGCAAGGTAGTTGTATGCTGAATGTTATCTGAATGTCATAGGTAAATAAATTTTGCTCCAATCTTCTTCATTTGATCTTTTAAATTAGGAAAGGTGCATACCAGTGTTGTATCCCATAACCATACTTGTCCAATCTGTACGCTGAGCAAATAATCAAAGAAGCTGGTTTATATGAAAAACTATGCATAATGGAGAAAGGATTAAAGTTGACAAAGAGATAGATGATAGATAGATAGATAGATAGATAGATAGATAGATAGATAGATAGATAGCATGGGTCCACAATAGATGTTCATGGAAGCAGCAGTCAAGGAATCAAGTTATGCATTGCATTGGGAAAATTTGATGCACAAGACCTCTGTAAAGTGTTCAAAAGCAAGAGTACAGTGAACCCTCGTTTATCACTGTTAATCGGTTCTAGAGCCTACCGTGATAAATGACATTCCGCGAAGTAGGATTCCTTATTTTTAAATCAAATATTTTCATAGTTAGAGCATAGAGGACATGAAAAAACACCCTTTAGTCACCATTACACTCGTATTACCCAATTTATT
>NW_022103906.1:53528044-53532116 GCF_000313985.2 Echinops telfairi | reverse complement strand
TGGTCCGACCATCAGAAAGCAAGAGACCCAAGAACTCAAAAGGCAAGGCTCACCGAGCCATTTATCTTTCCACCCTTCAATTAACCCCACATGTGTTTATCAGCCAGAATGGCACAATAAACTTTAACTATCTCAGACATGATGCTTTGAAAGTTGGAAGGGCAGAGCAAAAGAGCCAGGCCCTTGACAAAATGGCTTGGCACAGTGCCTGTGACAAAGGACTCAAACCTAAGAAGAACGTCGAGGATGTAGCAGGTTTGGGCAGTGTCTTTCTGCTGTGATAGGATTGCTATGAGTTGAGACCAACTAGATGGCACTTAACTAACGAACATCTGGAGAAAGCTAGCCCACAGGCATGGACGGCAAATACATGCGGAGAATATATAATTCCTCTTAACTGAGACATTTGCTGTAACTCATGTCCCAAATAGTTTTTCATCTGTATTTTTATGTGATCTTGGCTATCACGCAGTTGGTTTATATTATATCAGGTGATTATATCAAGTGATTCTGAGCATTTTAATGAAATAATAATTTTTAAAAACTGAAATTTTATAGGAAAGAAACCGAAAAGAATTTAGTTTATTACCCTTCACTACTCTAATATATATATGCAATATTTTAACTATGTATTATATACATAGTGAGTATATAGTACACAAAATTGTTATATATGTATATGTATTTTATTTTTTAAGCAAGGAAAATATTAACAAATTTTAAATACTTAGAAGAGAGAATAATCATTTGTAATACTGACCCAGATACTCCTTGACCAGTTGGTGCTCTTATTTTTAAGTAGAGTTGCATTTAGTGAATGGTTGACCATGACCGAATGGATTAGCTGCTGGGCTCATATGAGAGGTACAAATGCATGAGCTATTCTTCAGAGGAAAGTTGAGGATGTCTGCTCCAGTAAGTATTTACAGTATTGGAAATCCTGTATAGACTCTCTAGGGTTCAGGTTTGACTTGATGACAATGGCTTATTTGAGAGTTTTACCCCAAACCCTTGGGAAGAGAGAGATCCTGTTTGAAGAGGTGGCTGGTGGCCTGTTGGCTAAATAGATATGTTAACACTAAATGGTGAAGCTAAAGGGGACTTGCATCTAGTCCTAATAGTGGATCTCCTCCTCAGGAGCAGAGATTACTAAAGCACAAGAGCCCAGCTCCTAACTCGCAGCTCACCACAAAAGAGATGGACAGGTCTGAATAGTGGAGGCACGTCCATCGCACACTCCACTTCCCAAAGGCAGAGTTAAGGAAAGGGTGAAAGTAGGTGAAGAGTGAGTATAGGGGATGTTTCTTCTTGTATATCAGTAACTGGGGGAGTTGCGGGTTGGGGCATAGGTGGAGCCTTTCATTTTAAGTGGTGCAACTACCTATTCAATAAAGCAGACATATACTTGAACCAGTATATCTTCAGTACAGCTACATGCTCTAGTATACAGTGGCCACAGAGACATCTGAATCTTCCATGTAGTAAAAATATACTTGAGAGTCTTGCCTAAAAATGTTCATTTTAAGGGACCCACAGGAGCGGACTTGACTATAGTAAGGTGTAAGTCTTACAAAAAGTCAAAAAGTAAAACGCCCTGCCAAGATAGATACAGACTCATTGCGTCCCTATCAGACAGGATAGAGCTGCCCCTGTGGGTTTCTAAGACTGAAACTCTTTATAGAAGCAGAAAGGTAGTCTTTCTCCCATGGAGCATGCAATAGTTCTGAACACTAACACTGTATTTAGCAGCCCGAAACATAATCACTACACTACTGTGTCCCGTGTGTGTATCATCAATCTTCAGGACAATTAGACACTTACTAGGTATGCATTAAGTGATTTCTGAGAAAAAAAAATTTATGTATTGTCACTTCTGGAAGTTAATCCATAGCAACATGTAAGTGTGTGGTCAACAATCTGATGCATAAAAATATGAACATGGGCATTAGACTGCTTATGTTCAAGCGCACATTTGGTAGATGACCCGAGAGAATTATCTAATTCCCTCCATGCTTCTGTTTCTTCATCAGTAAAATGAAAATGTAATATCTACATACGAGAACTATAGTGCAGAATATCACAATTACTACAGGCATAGCATTGTGATTGTCAGTAGTAGACATAAAGAAGTTTTATAAAATTCTAAAATTGATTATGACCTTCAGTATTAATGGGAACTTATTTTTTAAAATCATCTTTAGTATATAAAGAGTTTATCAAAACATATGTGGCTGATAAAAGAATAACATTTGATGATACCATGTGAATCACTTTTGCAGAGACCATATTCTCTAAAGAACCGAATGATCCCAGATATGTTTGCTTTCATTTTCTTACTTAAATTCTATGAGGCCATCATCATTCCTCTGTGATAAATGTGGTCATGCGTTCACGAGTTTCTTGTCAAATCCAACTTACATACATTCTGAGTGAAAAAGCAAGAAAAGGGAAATCGCTATTCTAAAGTAAATGCCTTGTTGCCTACCCAGTGCTATTGAGTCAATTAGATTCATGTTGACCCAGCGGACATAGTACAGCTGCTGTCAATCTCCGCACAGGCATAGGGCCTCGCCTTTCTCCGGCACATGAACAGGTGCAGGGTTCAAGCCACCACAGTTTCAGCCTGACCAGTGCAACCCTGGAGCTCCTTATTTATTGTCTACAATATTTAATTTTGTACATTGAATTTTTGAATGTTGACAACTGAATTCATTATTGGGCAAATAACTTCCTATCATACATCTATACAGAAGAAAATATTTCATGTGGATTGAAGATTAAGTTAGATTGTGATAAATCACGATGATTAGAAAAATTACTATCATTTCCATGTATATCATTTCCATGTATACGGTTTGGGAAGAAAAGCCACCAGGTCTGCCCCTTCCTTTACAATCCTTACATGACACCCATTAAAGAAACACTTAAGAAAACGTCTTACATGAAAACATCTCTTGTAGAAAACAGATCAGAAGGCACTGATTCTGAAGAAGAAACCCCTCAGGGAACATTCTAGACAGCAGCATCCACAGCTGAAGATCACTGAGCACACCCTGTGACATGGACTTACTCCAGGCCATTCCTCCAGGTAGATGTCAAGCTCTGTCTGGCTCTCCTAGATGTTCTTTCTGCCTTAACCCAGATATTTTTTACAGCATAGACATTCTCTAGGGCTTCTTAGTTGTGCTCTATTTTCATAACCAGTTAAACTATTTTAAAAGACTCCCAAAACATAAGCAGTGCAATTCTACATTTCTTTTACTAACTCAAAGTACCTGGGATCTGGTGGCCATGTTGAAATACATTTTTTCCCCCTGGTAAGTTATTTCCTTCAATTATTGTTTCCAGGGATACTAGTGGCACAGTAGGGCTACTAATCCCAATGTCAGTGGTTCAAACCCGCCAAGCGTTCTATAGAAGAAAGATAAGACTGTCTGCTCCCATAAAGGTTCACAGACACGGAAACCCTAGAGCAGCGGTTCTCAACCTGTGGGTCATGACCCCTTTGGGAGTCAAAGGACCCTTTCACAGGGTTCACCCAATTCATACCAGTAGTAAAATGACAGTAATGAAGTAGCAACGAAAATGATTTTATGGTTGGGGGTCACCACAAGCTGAGGAACTGTATTAAAGGGTCTTGGCATTAGGAAGGGTTGAGAACCACTGCCCTAGAGAAAGTCTCCTTTGCCCCACAGGGTCTCTCTGAATCACAATGACTCAATGACCATACTTTCTTGTCTTGGATATTTTTTCATCACTGCTCTGTCACATTTCTAATTTCTGCTCTCCTTTTTCTCTTCACAAAGTCCTAAAAGACTGCATCTCAAATTCCACTATTTTTGCAAAAGACTAACTACAAAAATTATGGAGTAATTAAGAGATGTTTCTAAGTTTCTGTTTTAGAAGAGGGCTTCTTGAATATCATCATACTGTACTTCAACAATTGGTATTAAAATGTGCTAAACATGTATGATCCACTCACTTCAGGGTCAGAGGTCCAAGAGTATGTGCTCCGCTGTTAACAAACAACAACAAATGGGTCTGAATCCACTCATTGGCACCACAAAAAAAA
>NW_022103906.1:53524278-53525557 GCF_000313985.2 Echinops telfairi | reverse complement strand
ATCTACCCTTGTGGGTTCCTGAGACGATAACTCTTTTTTTTTTTAGATCATTTTACTGGGGGCTTGTACAATTCTTATTGCAATCCATCCATCTATCCATTGTGTCAAGAACATTTGTACATTGTTGCCATCATCATTCTCAAAACATTATAGGAGTAGAAAAACCTCATCTTTTTCCAGAGGAGAGGCTTAAGGTTTCAAACTGGTGAATTTGCAGTTAGCCCAAAATGTCACTGCTATGGTTCCAGGGCTCCTATCTTTAGATAAGTGGAAATAAAATTGTTTCTATTTGTCGACGTGATTAGATAAATGGAGCTAATTTTACAAAGGTTGAACAGTGAAACATGGAGGCTGTGGCTAGTGATCTACTCGTTACTCATACTGTATAGATACCGTACGGTGAATACTTTTTTCCTGAGTTTTGAAGTGTGTTCCCTGTGCCTGTCATTCTAATGTATGTCACTGGACAATTTCAAGGAGCAAGCATGGCTGCTTGTCCCAATGAGCCATATTACATGGGAGTGAGAGTGGACAACATCAAAACCGTTGGATTTCCCATATTAGTGGATAATTTATGTCTCACAAAAGCAAGCTGAGGGGAAATAATGGAGCCTTCTCAACTGCGCATCAAGTCACCAATCCCTCTCCTTACGGCAATGTCACCATGGAACTGTGAAGACGGTAACAGAGAGAACAGGCTGCTCTTTTTGGTTGCCTTGGTATCCCCTTCTGAATCATACTAGGAAATTACCAGTACCTAAAAATACATGGAGCTTACCACTTGCCAATCATTCCCAATAGCTCCCCAAGTGATTACCAACAAGACTACTCTTTCCACTTCCTATGATGATAAAATAATTCAGAAAGTAAGATTTCCTTCATTTTAGATTTCCTCCAACATGTTACATTTGAAAGTGCCTCATATTATTAGTGATTAGATAAACCATGGATTAAGAAAGAAAGAAAATATGTTTCGCTATGCTTGTTGCTGTTGGCTGCTGCCTGGTAGTCCCTGGCCATTGACAATCCCATCCAAAATGAAACAAATTCTTGCTTGTGATATTTGTTTTTGTGTCAATTTAGCTGAGCCAGGTAGCTCACAGATTTGGCCTACTAATACATCATGATTTGACTTAACACAGTATGATCAGCTCCATAATAGGATCTTCTGTCAGCATCCAATCTTATAAGAAGATTATTGTGGAATATAACCCCCTTACTCAGGACAGAGTCATGATGAAGTTTTGGGGGGATGTGGCCTACTTCCTGTATAAGTAGA